>NC_085991.1:33646283-33898783 GCF_030014385.1 Trichomycterus rosablanca | reverse complement strand
ATTACTGCAGCCTTTTAAAAACACTGACACAGCCGTTTAGGTGGCGCAGCAGTAAAACACTCGAACACACCAGAGCTGGGATTTCGAATACATCGTATCAAATCTCAGCTCTGCCATCCAGCTGGGCTGGGTGGCCACATGAACATCTATTGGCTTCTGTTCATAGGGTGGGTAAGCTGGACCAAGGTTTCTCATAACTGGTGCAATTACGACCTCTGGCTGATTGATGGCGCCTGTGCAGAGTTGTGGAATAATGCTGATCAGGGTGTGGCTCTCTGTGGACATATGAACTCGCCTCGTGCAGGTAAAAAGAGGCAGTCGGTACTGAGCATGTGTCAGAGGGGGCGTGTGTGAGTTGAGAAGCTCCTCAGTCAGCAGAGGAGGGTTGTATCGGTGGAGATGAAGCATAACACAATCAGGGTAATTGGATACGACTAGATTAGGGGAGAAAATTGGGGGAAAAATTCTGAGAAAAAGAGAGAAAAAAAAAACACTGACACAGTCCCAAATTTATAACCCATAATGCATATAAAGTACACCCAAGTCTTAGCGGTGCCACCGACCTGGTTCAGCACTTCACAGACACTATTGCTGTGTCTGAGGAAGTAACTCCAGCCATCTAGTCGATGCACTGACACTACTGGTAGAGGAGTAGAGAGGGCAAAGTGTAATCCTCTTTATGAGGATCTGCCCTTGACGTAAAGCAGTGTCCGTTGGCCTTACACCCTT
This sequence comes from Trichomycterus rosablanca, assembly GCF_030014385.1. Taxonomy (NCBI): domain Eukaryota; kingdom Metazoa; phylum Chordata; class Actinopteri; order Siluriformes; family Trichomycteridae; genus Trichomycterus; species Trichomycterus rosablanca. The sequence continues at coordinate 33,898,054 of NC_085991.1, read as the reverse complement.
TGAAGAAGGTGTGTGCTATTTGGGTGGCACCAGAGTAGAAATGAATTAGATAAACCCAAAATCGAGACAACAAAAAAGGGAAAAACTGTACGTGGAACAGTGGACCCTTACCAAACTGCCACCCTATGCTGAAAGGAAATTTGTTCACACGATTACCAAAAACACAGATCTGACATGATTAAGAAGCTATTGGACATGTAAACAGTCAGGCAGGCTGTATACTGTCATGAGATTAAAGGTTGACATGTAATAAAGAAGCATCCTGCATTTGTCATTATCTATGTGAAAAAGAACAAACTTTAGTATAAAGTTAAACTGATTTTATTGTAGGGGCGTCTATTTTTGACATAAAGAAGCCCCTGTCTCAAAACCTTCTATCTCTAAACCATATGTAGAGTCAAATTTACATTTCCTAATTTCTGGCAGATTTATAATTGATGGTTTTGGATTACATCTGACCAGCCTGACAAATCTCCCTTTTCCACAGAGTGACAGTTTGTGGTTTTCATTCTAACCTTGGCAAAATACTACTGTTTGTAATAGGTGCAGTCAAACTAACCCTGTTTCTATGGGCATAGAGAAGCCACCAGCTGTACTTAATCATAATTACTGACAAGGAAAAAAAGAAACTCAGGCCCTTTTGGCTGGGAGGCAGCAGCGCTACGTGCCACCGTTCTGCCCTGTTAAAAAGGATGTAAATGAAATTTGCAAGCAAATCCTGGTTTTATATTAAACATTTTTGTACTTTAACAGGCAAAAACAGTGGTGTTAAAAAGTAACTGCTACTGCATCTCGGTGACACTGAATGATATCAGATTATCAAACAAAACATAATAACATACAGTAAGGAAAACTGAGGAAAATACAACACACAACATAATTACTCACTCACTCACTTTCCTAATCGCTTATCCAACTAGGGGGTGCTGGAGTCTATCCCAGCTTTTCAATGGGTGCAAGGCACACAGTAACACCCTGGACAAGGCATCAGTCCATCGCAGGGCAGACATACACATACACACACACACACCCATTCACCCATAGGGCAATTTAACCTGACTGCCTGTTTTTGGACTGTGGGATGAAACCGGAGCTCCCGGAGGAAACCCCCGCAGACACGGGGATAACATGCCAACTCCACACAGAAAGGACCTGGACCGCCCCACCTGGGGATCGAACTCAGGGCCTTCTTGCTTCTTGCGACAGTGCTGCCCACCGAGCCACTGTGCCGCCCACAACACAATTAGTAAGCAAGAAAAGATGAATTATTACTATTTTGTTTTTATATGCTGTGTCTTGTTCATTCATTCATTTAATGTTTTACCACTGCGTCATCCTGTTCGGGGTCACTGTGAGCTCAATTCACTGGGCGAAAGGTAGGAAACCCACAAACCCACAGGTCGCCAGTCCATCACAGGGCAAAAACACATACACACACACACACACACACACACACACACTCACATTTATCTCACCTAGAGCAATTTTAGCAACTCCAATTAACCTGACTGCATGTCTTTGGACTATGGGGGGGGGGGGGGGAACCCACACAAACATGGGGAGAACATGAAAAATCCTCACAGAATGTACCTGGACCACTCCACCTGGAAATCAAACTCAGGACCTTTTTTTTTGCTGCAAGGTGACAGTGCTAACCACTGATCCACCATGCCACATTCTGTGTCTTGTGTTTTTATTCAAGCAATCTGGACATCATAGAGCATAATACATATACATATATTAAAACATTTTTCTGCTTTTCATTTCATTGTGTTTATTTTGAAATGATTTCCAGATTTGACTCTGGCTACTTTATAATACTTTCTTAAATTTAAAAGCAGTTGCAATTCAAAATCTCAGAACAAACCTTGTCATGACTGACAAAACCACGTCAGAGGCTGCGTCCCAAATCACACACTACCATATTGAATAAAATGTCAAATAAATGAACCACAAACGGTCTTATTATTAATTTTCCATACTATATAGAATGTGGTTTTATGTTTGAGACAAAGCATCTGCTATGGTTTAATCAGAAATGACATAACTCACATCAGGCAGTGTCTGCATGCTTATATGGGTGTATTCTTAAGTTTGGCATTTCATTGTAGACAAAACACTTAAAAATAGAAAAAAATGCTTTGCTATAGAAATTGCATATAAATCTTTTTGCTTAATTTTAATATGTTTAGATCTGTTTTAGCTTTCAAGAGGCTTGAGTGTGAACACTGCTCATGTGTCCATGTTGTCTTTCTCCACTAAACGGTGAGCTCATGCATCAAAACCAATGACAGATGGCATCCGGTCACTGCAGAACATTCGGAACGTTTTGGGTTTCTGGTTTTAAAAAAAAGACTGAAAACCACCCTGTAAATTCTCCAGTATTTTTTCTTTTTATATCTCTTTACTTCACTGCGGGTCAGTTTTTCCTTAGAAAAACAGAGAGGAGATTGGAGCGAAAAGAAGCATAAGTGCAAGGAGAAAAGATAGAGATTGAGGACCGGACATGGCTCCTCCACCATGAAACCATAACATGGAAATAGTGAGACTGACCCAGTCGGTTCTGCCAAAGCTCTGATAGAGTCTCTGCTTTTTCCATTGTTTTCATTTGCTTTTTTCCTCTTTCTCTGTTTTCACTTAATGAATTTTAACACTGGGTTCCTGCTTTGGCTCTCTCTTTGTCTAACTCGGTTGCACTTCATAAGGGAAGCATTTCATGTAATTAGCTGAAAGGCTGAAAACATCTGCGATTGCATCATTTTTGTGAATAAATATCCTTACAACAACAGTGTTAGGTTCCTGCTGGGCTAAGTGGAGATGCACACATTTATTGGCACAATAACAATAATATTTATATATAGTGTCAAGTAACCCTTGTCTATCTTTATTTGATCTTTATTAATGTAATGAGTTACTTCCACACTAGGATGGTTTAATAGTTATGGACTACTGAGTACTATAAAGACGAGCTACAGTAATACTAAACCTACAGTGTTATAAAACCTGCACAATATCAACTCTACTATCTAATCTACAGTGTTTCTTTCCTAATGCTTAATAGACTTTGAATTGAGCGTCACAAATTTAAGGTTAATGCAAAGACCTACACCTGAAAGTTATAAGTCATTTACTTGTAAGTTAGGTTGCATAGAACCCACATGGTGTTGAAACCTTTCCATTGACATTTGTTCATAATTGCTTCAGATTTGTCAAGTGCACATTTATGCTGTAATTTTCCATTTTGTCACATGCCAAAAATGTAAAAAAGTAATTTCAGATCTGGTGTCTTTGAGGCGTTTTAAACTAATTGTCATGAAATAAGTTGTGCAGGGTGGGAATCCGGATAGGGACCTTATAACTGATGCAATTACGACCTCTGCTGGCTGATTGATGGCACCTGCACATCGGGATATAAACTGGCCTAGTGCAGATGAAAAGATGCAGTCGGCTACGGCACATGTGTTGGAGGGGGCGTGTGACAGTTTCGCTCTCCTCCATTAGAAGTGGGGATCAGTATCAGTAGAGAGGAAGCATAATCAGGTAATTGGATACGACTAGATTGGAAGGAAAATGCAAAAAAAAAAAAAAAAAAAAGCCAATACAAGAAGAAGCCAAATTGTGGCCATAAAGGGATGCACATGGTCAGCAACAATACCCATATAGGCTTTTGCATATAAATGGAACTGTACCGCTATTAGGTGGCCAATATCCATCGTTAAAAAAATAATATCCCCATTCCAAAACAACCTACAACCCATCAACAACCTAAATCAACTGGCTCAAGGAAGGCAAAGTTCACATATTTATGCTGATTTGGCAGATTCTAATAATTTCATCTGTATGTCTAAGTAAACATTGAGATTTAACAGACCAAGCAATGTTTTTCCAATCTTCAACTGTCCTGTTCTTCAACTTGGGTTCTGTTCTTGGCTAACAGGACTGGAACTTGATGTGGTCTTTTACTGTTAAAGCGCTTCTGTCTCAAGGTTTAACATGCTGTGTGTTCTGAGATGATTTCCTCTAAGTGGTTATTTGAGACACTGCAGTTTTCCTGGCAGCTCATTCTTGCCATTCTTCTATGACCTTTTGCATCCATCTGCCACTTAATGGATATTAATAGTTTTTGTTTACCATTTTGTTTAAAGACTAAACACTAAACACTAAAATATTGAGAGATTAGCCGTTTCTAATCAACTAACAACCATCGCAAGGTCAAATTGATTTTTCCATTGTCTGATGTTTAATGTGAACTCAAGGTTTAGAGCATTGCACTGCTCCCATATAAGTGGCTGATTTAATAATAAAAAATAAACAAGTCTACTGGTATTCTGAAAAAGTGGCAAATGAGTGTGAGTTAATTTAATTTAATTTAATTTATTTATTTAATTAGAAGTAAAAGCTTAGAAATAAACCTCGGGACACAAGGTGTCTGATCATAAATAAAAATATATATTTAATTTGCATTTTCGGCATTTACCAGACACCTTGATCCAAAGCGACTTACATTACAGTTACCATATACAGTCTGAGCAATTGAGGGTTAAGGGCCTTCCTCAAGGGTCCAACAGCAGCAACCTGGCAGTGGTGGGGCTTGAACTAGTGACCTTCTAAGCTAGGCTACAACTCCAAGATTCATTTATTCATTTGTCTGTTTTACCACTGCTTTATCCTATTCAGGGTCGCGGTGGGTCCAATTCACTGGACAAAAGGTAGGAAACACCCAAGACTGGCGGCCAGTCCAATACAGGGCAAACACACTCACACACTCACTCATACCTAGGGCAATTTTGTATCTCCAGTTAACCTGATTGCATGTATTTGGACTGTGTGAGGAAACCCCACAGAGGAAACCCATGCAATCTTGGGGAGAACATACAAACTTAATACAGATAGGACCTGAACCACTCCACCTGGGAATAAAACCTAGGATCTTCTTGCTGTGAGGTGACAGTGCTACCCACCGAGCCACCGTGTCGCCCTATATGTTTAATAGTTATGTCAAAATAGACTGGCCTGATTGGTAGACAGTTCAAAACAAAAGTTCTAGTCCACATCTCTCAAGCCATTCATGGTCAACACTGTTTCCTCTATTGCAATGAGGTGTAAAGGTTCAAACGTTCCATTATTTTAAGCTTCCTGCCACTTTTAGTGTTCTTGTTTTTCCCAATAGACACCAAATACTCAAAGATAATAGAAAAGAGTGAAGCAAAGAGAAAGTATGCATAATGTCAAGAGGGAAAATGGTAATCACTGTCACATCTGTCATGTACACTATAACTGATTGTATCCTGCAGTGTGTTTGCATGTGTCTTTTATTTACTATTGTATTGTTCATTTCCTCACTGTCACTTACAGTTTTTAAGCAAATCACCTCTGTACATAACAGTTGGAGAGATTGAGATGTGGGACATAAATGCTCGCTCATGTTATTCCCCAAACACAGCTCATATTGCAATATGCAGCCTTTTAGCCAAATGCTCCCCCCATTAATTGCTCCATAAGTTTACATGGACAGAGTTCTCTCCCCCCTCAAAACAAAAGTAGATTACCCGAGTTCACTCAATCTCTGTTGTTTTAACAGTGCTCTGAATTGGAAGCCGATTCTTCCAAATATTGTTGAAAGCAAGGATAACAAATAAAGTGGGACTGCTATATAAATTCTTTGTGTGCCCACATTTTTAACAATGCCTCATAAAACACTGACAGCAACAGTCTGTAAAAAAATCCTGACCTTTTCGGGACTTTCAATCTGGTTAGACTGGGTGTGAATGGATTTTCAGTAAACTGCTTATAAGTGAAGCATTTACAAACTAAACAACGGATCAAATGTATTTATTTATTCATTTTTATCATCATTCAGCTTAGATTCATGGTGGGGCAAGGGCAGTTGTAGCTTAGTGGTTAAGGCACTTGAATAGTAATCAGAAGGTTGCCACTGTTGGGCCCTTAAGCAAGACGTAAAGGAAATGTAAATAAAAGCTTCAACTTTGTCTAGTATGGGCTTTATTTCTAGCAAGATCAGAAAAGTCTGAAGAAGCGTCTGTTTGAGGCATTGTGGATTGGTGGGAATTAAATTTTACTAGTATGAAAGCAAGTTCTGTTTGAAATCATTTATTTATTGTCTGTTTTACCACTGCTTTATCACATTCAGGGTCGTGGTGGGTACGATTTACTGGGCGAAAGGTAGGAAACACTCTAGATGGATCACCAATTCCATCACCAATTAACCTAACCCATGCAGAGACCATGCAAACTCCACACAGAAAAGGCCGCTCAGACGGTAAAACACACGCTAAAACACCAGAGCTGGGATCTCCAATACATCGTATCGAGTCTTAGCTCTGCCTGCCAGCTGGGCTGAGCGGCCACATGATTGGCCTGTTGTTCAGATAGGGGTGGCATATTAAGCTGAACAGGGACTCTCTCCTAATGCAATTAGGACCTCTGCTGGCTGATTGATGGCGCCTGCACAGAGACGAGGAAAGAGTGCTGTCAGGGTGTGTCTCTCCGTACACAGTGCTGATCCGCATTGCACTTGTCAAAGTGTAGGTGACAAAATGCATATGGCTGCTACTCACGTGTCGGAGGGGGCGTGGGTTAGCTTCGTTCTCCTCAATCAGAGGGGATCTGTGAAGAAGAAGCATGACGCAATCGGGCAATTGGACGGGCTAAAGGTGAGAAAAAGGGGAGAAAATGCATAAAATATATTTTTTAAAAATTAAAACAGCTGTGTTCCAAAAAACACCCTGGCATATTTGACAGTATTTATAATTAGTGCACTAGCATCGGAATAGTTACACACTACTTAAGACAGAAAAAGATTTAATAATAAATGTAAACTCTAATTCACCTAATAACATGACAATGAATTGTGAAGACATGGCTCAGCAGTTAATATTTATTAATAAATAATAAATATTACTAATATTTGCATAATGATCATTGGTTTGTGTTGGCTTGCTTGGAAATTGAAACTCGATCCCTGAAGCAACCAATAAACGGCTGCTTTCAAAAGCAGGATGGAAATAAGTTAATTAATTCGACCTATTAAGTATATTGTACATGCTTTGCACTTTTGCACTATGACTTGTGACTAAACCGTTGTTGATCCTAGCTGTTTCGATTTCATAATAGCAGCGCTACAGATGACTGGCATTAAATCAGACTTATCATAACAGTGCACTCTATGCAACCTTTATTAGCTAATGGTGTATTTAGGCAGAGCTGATGTCTGCATGATCATTAACACCTGTTCCTTCTCAACCACTGTATCCCTCTATCTGAACGTTATTAATCATTCTTTACCTCTGAAAAGTCTACAGCATTGCTAAGAACCTGAAAAGTATCATTCCAAACCAGAGATGACATCACTGCCCCACCACCATTCTCTCTCCATTTTCTCAAACAAAGCCCGGTCCAAACCCAGGCCTGTAATTACTGGCTTAATCAGTGTGCTGCCAGGGGCAAAATAGAGCTCTGGTCTGGGGGTTTGCCAGTCTTGCAGAACATGTGCTCTGAGTTTAGGCCACAGACATGGAACTCGCAGAGGAATGGTCAGTCTGCGTGAATGAGGTCTGGGCTTAATCCTCTAAAGCCTAGTTATTTCTCCAGAATGGGATACCTCACTAAAAGCTGTGGTAATGTCCATTTTTAAGCTAAACAGCCACATAAGGCAAGCAGCCCACAGCAGGTAAAGACAGGTAAAGTCAGTGATTTAGGTATTCACCAGTAATACTTGAATCATAAACCAAGCCATTAAGATTTAAAGGGATTTTTGGCTAAAAGGTGTTTTTTTTTTGTTGGAGAACAAAATGTTGCTTAGATACAGGAATACAGGAATTTGATATTTGAATTGGGCACAGCTGATAACGTGGGTTTCACACAATCTTGGGGTCATTGGTTCAGTTCTCACCTCAAATTACTTTTTGTGGGCAGTTTCGGCCTATGTTCACATGGGTTTCCTTAACATTGATGCCCTGCCCAGGGTGTATTTCTGCCCTGTGTACAGTATTTCCAAATGGCACCAGACCCACTGCAACCCTGACCAGGATAAAGTAATTAGTAAAACAACTGACTAAATGATATTTGAATGGGCAGCACAGTGAAACATTTACATTTTTGTCATTTAGCAGACGCTTTATCCAAAGCGACTTACGGTACAGTTACAGTATACAGTCTGAGCAATTGAGGGTTAAGGGCCTTGCTCAAGGGCCCAACAGCAGCAACCTGGCAGTGGTGGGGCTTGAACCAGCAACCTTCTGATTACTAGTCCAGTACCTTAATCACTGGGCTACGGCTTGGGACAGCTGGGAAAGTGGGTGTTGCAAAAATAAGGTCCCAAGGACCTGAGTCCTCTATAATGGATTGTTGCTCTGTCTAGGTTGTATTTCCAATTTGCATGCAGTATTTCTTAGTGACACCAAGCGACCCACCATGAACCTGACCAGGACCAACAGTTAGTAAAGATGAGTGAATATTTAATTGCTAAATTATGTTTAGTGCTCACTTTACAAAATAAAAATGTAATTTAGGTGCAGTAATTTAGGTGTTTATACTAATACATTTTAGCCCAAACAAACAGTGGCAATACTAATACAGCAAAGAAGGATGGTTTCTGTCTTCTAGATAAACAGTTTATGGCCTTATTGTTGGTAATGGATCAAAAACTACTGTTTATACTAAAAAGTAGGACACTGTAGCATTGTTCTGACACGTGGCTTAATCACACACACACACACACACACAGTCATAGTTAGCCAGTCCAATCTGTTTGAGTGTGTCTATTTTTTTTATAAACTATGGAATTATTAACTGGTTCAATCCAGTCAGCCACGTTGTAGGACGGCTCCTCCAAGTCAGCAGTGGACAGTGCTGTGTTCCATCAATTGATCCAAAATTCCACTTCTTTTCTCAAATCTTCAGCCGCTGCCAGATAATACAATGTTCTGTTTTTTGCCGTGTCCAATGGACTACTGGTGACAGTGGCTAGACTGCAAGGTAGAAACTCATAACCACACCACTGCACGCTTTTTACAGAAGGGTTGTAGGGTAAAGCCTCCGAGGTAGGAAAATAATTGCATAAACTAACTACTTGACTTTTGACTGGTACTTGTTGAAAGATCAGTCCCCATAGTGAAACAGATATTGAGCTTTGTGCTTTAACAAATGAACTGTAAAAATACACCCGTGTCCAAAGCACACAACATCCATTATATAACATACTATATGGACTCAGCTGAATTTGAGTGTGATACTGTAACAGGATGCCACCGTTGCAAAAGTGAGCTTGTGAAATTTCTTTCCTCCTAGACAATCAACTGATCAACACAATCAACTGTGAGTGGTATTATTAAAAAGTGAAAGTGTTTAGGAACCACAGCAACTCAGCCAGACCATGTAAAGTTGCAGAGCGGGGTCGCCAAGTGCTGGGGCATAGTGCGTCAAAGTCGCCAATGCTTTTCAAATGAGATGAGTTCCAAACCTCATCTGGCATTACCATCAGCACAAAAACTGTGCACCAGGAGCTTCATGATATGGGTTTCCATGGCTGAGCAGCATGCAAGCGTCTCATCACCAAGCCCAATGGCAAGTGTTGGATGAAATAGTGTAAAGCATGCTGTCACTGGACTCTGGAACAGTAGAGACGTAATCTATGGAGTTACAAATCACGCTTTTCAATCTGGCCTTTTGATAGACAAGACTGGGTTTGGGAAAGGCCCTGTTCTGTTCTAGCATGACTGTATTCCAGTGAACAAAGCAATGTCCATAAAGGCATGGCTGGGTGAGTTGAGGTGAGGTGTGGAAGCACTTGACTAGCCTGCACAGAGCCCTTAACTCAACCCCATTGAACTAGAACAGAGATTGTAAACCAGGCTTTCTTGTCCAATATCAGTGTCTGACCTCACAAATGCTCCTCTGGATGAATTGGCAAAAATTCCCACAGATAAAGTTCAAAAACTTGTAGAAAGCCTCCCCAAAGAGTGGAAGCAGTTATGGCTGCAAAGGAGGGGACAACTCCATAATAATGCCTATGGATTTAGAATGGGATGTCATAAAAGCTCTTATAGGTGTAATGTGTCATGTATCTCTGAAACTCCCACAGCATGTCATATAACTAAAATCTGTTTTCCTCTCCACCATTCATTGTTTTGTTTTACGAATCCTTGATTAGCTTCATTTTTTAGCAGAGATATTTTTTTCTCAGATCTTAAGTGCCATTGTACACCACCTTCCTCATTCACAAAGAGGTTTCCCTGTTCATTGTTATTTCTTCTTAAGGCCGAAGCTACACAGCTAAAACAGGAAAAAGGAAAAGTCATTGGTAGTTTCATGGGTAAAACTCTCAGCTGTAATGGGAGACGTCTTTAGTCTGCTCTTAAGTTAGGATAGATTGAGGGAGTATGGTGATTTCTGGCTATCTGACAGGAACTCCAAAACATGCCCCTTTGTTTATTATAAGACTGATTAAAAAGCTACTATGGTCCAGATAAAATAAACATATCCGATAAAAAAAGAAAGCCAAGCCACAGAGGGAGGCATATTAGTCATCATTGTACTTATAAGGTACAAAGTTTCCTACTTCAGTATGAGGACATGTTTGTATTATTATTTTTACATGTTGCTTTGTGCTCAAAACCAAGCTTGAGCAGTGAATTCTCTACTCTATCATCCATGGCTGCGAAGGAAGAGGGTACGGGTACTGGACTGGCCTGCCTGCAGTCCTGACCTGTCCCCAATAGAGAATTTTGAAACAAAAAAAATTTTGTTTCGACAACCGCGACCCCCATACTGTTGCACATCTTAAGACGTGTTTGCAGGAAGAATGGGACTTAATAAAACCTGAAACACTAAATTGCTTGGTATCCTTAGTGCCAAAACATATTTTAAGTGTGGTGAAAAGGAATGGCAACATTACAAAGTCATGCTTTACTGTCTCAACTTTTTTTGGAATATGTTGCAGGCCTGAAATGCAGGAATGGATGTTTATTAATAAATGAAATTAAGTTGAGCAGACGAAACATGAAATATCTCAAGTTCATCCTGTCTGCAAAAGTCAAAGTAAATGTAGGAAACTCTGTGTTTTTTTATTATTTGCATTTTCTATGTTGTCCCAACTTTTTCTGATTCGGGGTTGTATTAAAGGAATGTTACTAACACTGTGTGCAATCCATACTACAAAAAACTGAGGTTGTTCTGAAAGTGTGTGTGTGTGTGTGTGTGTGTGTATGTGCGTGTGTGTGTGTGTGTGTGTATGATAGGGTTAGGGTTATTCTACCTGAAAATAGTAAGGTGTTTTTAATAAACTGGCCAGTAAGTGTATATCCACGACCCAAACCTGACCCAAGCAGTGCAAACCTAAATAATACCAACATGATTTAACATGTTGCAATAATTAACTATACTTTAAAATACACAATTAAAGACATATAAACAAAGGGGAAAACCCAGAAGCAAGGATGCAACACATTGCCAACCACAGTTTGGGCTTGTGGTTCTAAACCAAGTGCAATTTGTTAGACTTCCTGTCTTTGCACACACATACACTGAAAATCCAGTAAGCATCTTTATTTGTGCTTGTGTGTCAGAGCTTTCTCTCTCTTTTTTGGCCTATGGCCATGTCAATAGGAACAAAGAGGCCTGACTCCCACAGCTCAGTTTTCTGTTAGCCTGGTAACCCAAGAATGTAGCAATGCTGCACTTACATTGTTCTGAAGGTTAGAAATATTCACTGCAGAGAATGGAAATTTGAGATCACTCTAACAGTAAAGCTTAAAGGAAATGTATTTAAGTAATCACATTTAAACTTTGGTAAAAAGTTTGATCTGGAATGGAGATCATCTAAGTAATTGGGTTATTGTTTCATTTTGTACTTTTTGACATAATTTTAAATTGTTGGCTGCATCAATAATTGTATAATGCATGCACCACCATACTTTACAGTCAGGATGACTGGGTAACTGTGCAGTGTTCTGCAAACACTTCTGTCTAAAGCTTTTTTTTCTTTTTTGCCGACCCCCCCACCTAAATTTTCTTCCCTAATCTAGTCGTATCCAATTTCCCTGATTGCATTACACTTCATCTTACCGATACGACCTTCCACTACTGACTGAGGAGCTTCGCAACTTACACATGCCTTTTTTCACCTGCACGAGGCGAGTTCATATATGGATCAGCTATGTGAACGGAGAGCCACACCCTGATCAGCATTATTCCCCAAATGCTCTGCTCTGGCGCCATCAATCAGCCAGCAGAGTTCGTATTTGCACCAGTTATGAGGAACCCTGGTCCGGCTTTCCCATCCCTGAACACCAGCCGGTCGTTGTTCATGTGGCCGCCCAGCCCAGCCGGATGGCAGAGCTGAGATTCAATACGATGTATTCGAAATCCCAGCTCTAGTGTGCTAGTGTATTTTACCGCTGCACCACCTGAGCGGCATTTTATAGGTATTTTTGCTAGTATATTTGATGTTTTATTTTTGTTTCTTTTACTCCAGTCATCAATGCATGTTGTACTCTAGGTGTAATTGCAGGACACCCACTTTATGGGAAAACAGCAACAGTACTCAATGTACTGTATTAATTGTGAATTGATATGCACTTGGGTGGGACAGCAGGTAGCCTAGCAGTTAAGGACTAGTACTGGACTAGTAATTAGAAGGTTGACTGTTGGGCCCCTGAGCAGAGCCTTTAACCCTCATCTGCTTTATTTGTATTAAGTCACAACTATAAGTTGCTTTGGATAAAAGGCTGAGTTAATTGTTTTCTCTTTTTTCATGAGGCAGTGTCTTTAATCTCAGTTTTTAAGCTTTTTACATTTACATTTACATTTTCAGCATTTAGCAGACGCTTTTATCCAAAGCGACTTACACGATGAGCAATTGAGGGTTAAGGGCCTTGCTCAGGAACCCAACAGTGGCAACTTGGTGGTGGCGGGGCTTGAACCGGCAACCTTCTGTTTACTAGTCCAGTACCTTAACCACTGAGCTATCACTGCCCAGTTTTTAGCCCAGAAGGTTGTATGTTTATCCACCTTGTACCAATGATTGATTAATAAAGCAGTGGAAAGTTAAAAATTTGTACAAAAAGAATTAGTGTTTCATTTTTATTTGGATAAAGAGAAGATTGCAGTTTGTAAGTATAAAATATAAAGGTTTTACAAAACCAAAGGAACAACAAGCTGCACAAATGATCTACCCTCATGAACAACAGAAACTGCATGGCATGCAACTCTCACTGTTGTTAATTATATCTCTCTGAAAGCCGTGTTTTCACAGCACTCCCATTGCTCCTGTTATTGTTCTCCCAATATGTCCCAATGCACATATCAACTGTATTCGCTCTTCCTGTTCTCTTCTAATCCGACTACTTTGGTCGTGCCTGAAGGCTGCTTGGTCATTTATTTTTTCCTTTCCCCATGGAAATCTTTCTGTTTCACAGTTGTGGTGGCTTATCAGCCGTTGTTGTCTCATCTGATTTAACCTCCACCAATTAGAAAAGCTGCAAGAAGAAAACTGAGTGAGTGACACTTGCATGCTTATTTAATACAGAATTTATTCTTTATTCTTTAATTTAATGTACAACAAAAATTCTACAAAAAATTTCAGACATTATAGTTGAACTTGGGGAGATTCTTGGCTAACTATGGAAGGATTTCGAGCAGGCTGAATAATTACTCATTTCCTTCATGTGCCCCTTTTGGTCTCTGTAGTGCCCTGGTTGTCATCGTTGCAGGAATCTGGAAAAACACTCCACTCGGAATGACAGGAATCTTTTGCTCCTCAGGCTTGTCCTTTTTCCGCTCTTTGCTTTGATAGTCTTCACGCAGCCGGGGCCCTGGAGTTTTTCTTTTGTTATTTGAATGGTGACCAATGATAACAGCATCTCATAAACAATGGGGTTTGTTGATCAGCAAGGGAGACAGGGGAGAGTGTGTGCACAGAGGAGGCAGAGGAGGAGGAGGACGGGGGAGTGAGTGTTATTGCGTTTGGCAGCTGCTGCGCTGGCAGCTTCTCTGCTGAGGGTTAGTGATGTGCTCTTTGTGGCGGTGTGGAGATATTATGTCAGTTCTTGGCTATGCGGCGGCTCTCGCGGGAGACAGGACCCTGCTTCCCCTCATAAGCCCTCTCACTTTTCCGCGCTCTGTCATTCAGATCCTTTTAGCAGACACAATGCTATTCATACCCGCCGAGGTACTTCAAATAAGAGCAGGAAAAATAGCTTTAAAAAAATGCTGGGATGATTAAAGCAAATTCAGAAAACCACGCTAAGGACATATAACAGACCAGTGAGACAGTGGTTGGAGAGCTATAAAAAGTTGGACCAGCGTTTATAGCAGCTGTCCTTAATAACGCAATAAAACAAATGACAACTACAGTAGAAACAAGCTAAGCGTACTATTTTGCATTTAGTATCCTACACAACATCATAAGAAATTATAGAATTCTTAATTTGGTAAGTAAAAAAAACATTACAAGACCTGAGCTGCTGCAAGTCACCTTGTTAAACCTCAGCATTCATTAAAAGTTGAAAGGCTGTACATCACACGTTTTTTTTTAGCTCATGGCTGATAGCAGAACATTATGCACTACTTGGATACTCCTTCATGTGTGTTGACATTTCACTGGCAGCCATCGATGATTGATTTATTTAAAAGAGATCATCAAATCCCAGAGTTGTGTAATGCTGGTTTTTCAAACTTTTTAAGCAACCCACATTTTGTCCATGATTTTTACCATGACCGAAGCAACACAAACAATGCATCAAAACGAAACACAAAACGAAATATACTTAATAAAAACGCAATCTGGCAACCTGGTCTCACTGTGGTTTACAAGATGTAACATAAACAGACATCCCAAGTCTCCCGGAAGTTCCGGGAGTCTCTCGCATATACAGCGGCTCCCTGATGCCCACGAGTCAGATAAAATCTCCCGGAATCTAGAATGAGCGGCCAAGAGCGACACAAACGCGCACGCAGGCGACACAGACTTTATTCCCCGATCGCGTATTAAATCCGTAATCTGATATACAATCTAGTGCACTGTGTAGGGAACATAAATCAATTGTCTAATATGCTGTCTAGTGCACTGAGCAGGGAACATAAATCCATTGTCTGATATACAATTTAGTGCACTATGTAGGGAACATAATCAATTATGTAATACACTATCTAGTGCACTATGTAAGGAACACAAATCATCATCTAGTTATACTTTCTAGTGCACTATGTAGTGAACATGAATGCATTATCTAATACACTACCTAGTGCACTATGTAGGGAACATAAATCCGTGATCTGATATACAATCTAGTGCACTGTGTAGGGAACATAAACCAATTGTCTAATTCACTATCTAGTGCACTATGTAGGAAACATAAATTCATATCTAAAATACTATCTAGCGCACTATGTAGGGAACATAAATCCGTTATCTGATATACAATTTAGTGCACTATGTAGGGAACCTAAATCCATTAACTAATACGCTACCTAAAGCATTATGTAGGAAACATAAGTCTATTATCTAGTACACTATCTAGTGCACTAAGTAAGGAACATAAATTATTTTCTAATATACAATCTAGTGCACTATGTAGGGAACATAAATCTATTATCTTTCACACTATCTAGTGCACTATGTAGTACACATTAATGTGTTTGTGACGCAAACAGTTAGCTTAGTAGCTCAGTTAGCAGCTCCTAAAAGTTCTGTTATCACCCATATCCTTTGGTGTGTGCAAGAGGTTTTTTAGCCTATTTTTTTTTTTGGGGCTTGGGGGGTCGGGGTCGAGGTCCTGGGGTACCTCCCTGAAATGAGTTTTTGCAACTTGGGATGTCTGCATAAAGCCTTAACAACGGGGCGTTCGTGTACATGTTTCTTTTGTTTACATGCCTGTAATTATAAATTTGTTGATTTAATTATTATAATTTTACTCTGCGACCCATTTTTTGGCTCGTAATGCACCATTAACTTTCACTATAAATACACATAAATATCTAGGCTGCTACTACTACAGCAAAACGGCACAATGGATGTACAGCCAACAGCTCCACACTTCTAAAGACATGGGTTTGATCCTCCCTCCCATGAGTGTCTGTGATGAGCTTGGCATGGTCAGCCCATGTAAATGTGTTTCCCATTGGTTCTCTGGTTTCCTCTCAGCTACCAAAAATATGTCCATAGGTCAACTGGCTACTCCTATTTACCCATTGGTTTGAGTGACTGATTAAGCAAGTGAATGAGTGACTGGCAGCCAAATGTGGCCAGAGTTTCTGGATTTCTGGGGAGGCTTTAGAACCACAGAAACCCTAATCAAAAAAAGATGTTTAATAAAAATAAATAATATATTTCTATCAAGCATGGAAATAACTTTTATTGCTCTTTAATTTATATTTTAGTTTTTTATAGGAGTGCCATTAAGTTGGATTGTTGGAAAAAAATAAATGCAGAATGTTTTTAGATACACACACACACACACACACACACACACACACACACAAACTTACTTACAAACACATGCACATACACACAAGGCTGAGCTTTAGGCTGTAGCACTACACAGGTACAGGATCAGGTGTGTCACATTAATAAGACTAGTCTACAGCTGCACCTGAGCCCTCACTCAGGTTACACCTTTTTTTTCACAAACCTCTCACTGTTTGAATAAAACTAGAAATCTCATTAACATTAATTAGACTTGATAATAAAAGTTTAAACTATTACAAAATTGTAAATAAATCAGATAGTCTAGTATTTTAAACACAAATATCTAAGAAAGTGTTTAAAACATCGTTTAGCCAGAATTCAACAAGTGTGATTTCATAAGTACACTGCAGCACAACGCAAAGGGCAAGTCAGCTAATCAAAAACAACATTTATTTTTACTTTATTAGAAAAAAAATGGACATAAAGTCAGTGAACACATGACTCCATCCAGTAATAGTCAGTAATGATATGAGCATCTAACTTTTCTATCCCTCTTTTTAAATCCACAATTATAACGTCGACTTTTTTGTTTGCTTGACCACAGATGTTATAGAATGTAATTTATTACATCTTTCTGCATTGTATTGACTGTATTGACCAAAATGTTAAGCATTTTAATGTCCCACATAGCCAATGTCTAGTTTAAAGCCATGGCCCCTTGCACATGCAGTGTTATACAGGTCTTTGTGCGCCCCCTAGAGTCTAACATGTACCATTACAAGCGATGTATGTTCGACCGCTGTCAGGTACTAAAAGTGCAGCAACCAGATTAACCAGTATAAACTTACCCAAAGACAAATCAAACCAGCTACTACATATATGTTTAAAATTGGCGATTCACTTTTGTATCCTACCGTAAAACCCCTCATTTTTATTTCATCTGATCTTTATCTGATTTATTTGAAAGTTTTTTTGAGTTCAACCCGTCACAGACAACTTGAATTATATGTGAATATAATTATAATATAATATAATATAATATGAATATTAAAAATATATATTCAAGTAGTGAGATGTCCCTTGTTAAAGATTACTTATTTTGTGTAAAATTTTATTTTAAAATACACTGCCATCACTGCCAAAGCAGGTAATTGGAATTTTAGCTAATATCAGCCTTAACTTTTAATAAAAAATATGCATTAAGATTAGAATTACATTAGTCGTTCATGTTTTCTTTTCTGATTGTCTTGTAAACTGTACATACAGTTCAACAAACATTAACCTCATATTTCTTTTAATCAAAATGTGAATACGTATCATATAACTGCCTGTTTTTGTTTTGGACTGTGGGAGGAAACCGGAGCTCCAGGAGGAAACCCACGCAGAGAACATGCAAACTCCGCACAGAAAGAAGGACCCGGACCGTCCCGCCTGGGGATCAAACCCAGGACCTTCTTGCTGTGAGGCGACGGTGCTACCCACCGAGCCACCGTGTCGCCCTGTATCTTTTTATATTTCTTACATTTCTATTTATATATACAGTATATATATATGTGTATAATCACTTTTTAAATCTCTTTATTCCTAAAAGTTGCTGTAACATTGCAAATCTTCCCCTGTGGGATAATAAAAGGCTATCTTATCTCTTATCTTATATACAGTATACACAAATAAAATAGCTCCTTAAATAAAGTAGCCCCTTACAACTGACCTCGAAGACCAATATCTGTGTTATTCTGACCACTGTGGAAGAGGTTCCGTTCCAATTCACACATTTTCACAAAAAAACAACAACAAATCGGTTCCGAACCGGAAACGTTCGTTCCCAGATGGAACGGACAAGCGCGAACCGTGACGTCATCCGTGGGCGTGTCCGGTTGTAGAGGAAAGAGAAGGCAACAATGGCGACACCCTCTAAGAACGTGCAGTGGTCCGCTGAAGAAACTCAGCGTTTGTTATGTATCTGGTGTTCTCCTGAGTTTCAGGAGAAACTGGAAAGCAGCACCAGAAAGGAAAGACTCTATTCCGAACTGGTGGAGTATTTAGCCAAGGCAGGATATTTTCGCTCAAAGGAGCAAGTAATAAATAAGCTGAAGAAGCTCAAGAAAGAGTACAGAGACTCAAAAAAGGTGTTATCACGCAATGGACCTGCTAGGAATAACTGGTCAGCATATTATAATATCCTGGATGGCGTGCTGGGTAAAAGACCAGCAATCGAGATGACTGGGGCTCTAAATTCAGCCACCGCAACACTGGAACCGAGCAACCCTGCATCTCCGTCCACTTCAGCTATTAATGACGGTAACTTCATTACCTATAAGCCTACATGTGGAGTTATGTATGTACACCGATCAGGCATAACATTAAAACCACCTCCTTGTTCCTACACTCACTGTCAGTTTTATCTACTCCACTAAGCACTTTGTAGTTCTACAATTACTGACTAGTTTCTCTGCATACTTTGTTAGCCCCCTTTCATGCTGTTCCTCAATGGTCAGGACTCTCCCAGGACCACCACAGAGTAGGTATTATTTGGGTGGTGGATCATTCTAAGCACTGCAGTGACACTGACATGGTGGTGGTGTGTTAGTGTGTGTTGTGCTGGTATTTTTAAACACCTCACTGTCACTGCTGGACCGAGAATAGTCCACCAACCAAGAATATCCAGCCAACAGCGTCCCGTGGGCAGCGTCCTGTGACCACTGATGAAGGTCTAGAAGATGACCAACTTAAACAGCAGCAATAGATGAGAACTAGGTAGGAGTGTCACCCAGTGGAGTGGACAGTGAATGGACTGCTGTGTGTCTGATTCACTCATACCAGCACAACACACACTAACACACCACCACCATGTCAGTGTCACTGCAGTGCTGAGAATCATCCACCACCTAAATAATTCCTGCTTTGTAGTGGTCCTGACCATTGAAGAACAGCATGAAAGGGGGCTAACAAAGCATGCAGAGAATCAGATGGACTAGTCAGTAATTGTAGAACTACAAAGTGCTTCTTAATGTTAGGTGGAGCTGATAAAATGGACAGTGAGTGGTTTTAATGTTATGGCTGACCGGTGTATGTAGTAATAATAGCACATTTGTTGTGACTTTATATTGCCTTTAGATCTTTCGGACATCAGTGAACATAGCAGCAGCACAACTACTGAGGTGTCTGAGACTGGACCAGAAAGCATTGTTGTTGTTAAGCAGGAGGAAATCCCTGAAGTTCATGAGCAACACATGAAAAGAGGAAGTATGTATGATTTTTTTTAAATTTACACTTATTACATGTGCCCAACCATATATTGAATCTTATGAGAATGCACATTGTTTCAGTATGTACTAGGGCTGGGCAGTATTTTTGTCTGTGGCAGATTTTACTGTCATTATTAATATAATATTTAGGTTTTATACAATTACCGTTAGCTCTCCATTTAACAAATATAACGATGTTTGCAATCTCCCAGTCACCAGTGATGAAGTGCACAGTTATACCGTTATACTGAGGTATCACAGGTCTGTTGTACAAAAGTGGATGACTCGATACACCCATCAGCCATAACATTAAAACCATCTCCTTGTTTCTACACTCACTGTCCATTTTATCAGCTCCACTTACCATATACTGTAGAAGCACTTTGTAGTTCTACAATTACTGACTGTAGTCCATCTGTTTCTCTGCATGCTTTGTTAGCCCCCTTTCATGCTGTTCTTCAATGGTCAGGACCCCCACAGATTAGGTATTATTTAGGTGGTGGATCATTCTCAGCACTGCAGTGACACTGACATGGTGGTGGTGTGTTAGTGTGTGTTGTGCTGGTATGAGTGGATCACACACAGCAGCGCTGATGGAGTTTTTAAACACCTCACTGTCACTGCTGGACTGAGAATAGTCCACCAACCAAAAATATCCAGCACCCCGTGGGCAGCATCCTGTGACCACTGATGAAGGTCTAGAAGATGACCAACTCAAACAGCAGCAATAGATGAGCGATCGTCTCTGACTACATCTACAAGGTGGGCCAACTAAGTAGGAGTGTCTAACAGCAGGGACAGTGAGTGGACACGGTATTTAAAAACGCGCTGCTGTGTCTGATCCACTCATGCCAGCAAAACACACACTAACACACCACCACCATGTCAGTGTCACTGCAGTGCTGAGAATGATCCACCATCTAAATAATACCTACTATGTGGGGGTCCTGACCATTGAAGAACAGGGTGAAAGCAGGGTAAAAAGGTATGTAGAGAAATAGATGGACTACAGTCAGTAATTGTAGAACTACAAAGTGCTTCTATATGGTAAGTGGAGCTGATAAAATGGACAGTGAGTGTAGAAACAAGAAGATGGTTTTAATGTTATGGCTGATCAGTGTATATCTAAGCTTCCAGTTTGCTTCGGTGTTGTTGGTATAACGTCGATATAGCAAATAAACGGAAGTATTTTCGCTCCAGTAGTAACGTCACTTAACCATTTGCTTTTTTGCAACAACTGTGCCCCGAGAAACTGTACAATATACAGTGTTTTAATCTGTCGAAACAAAAAAAACTTCTAAACTGCCAACACAGATCATTTCTTTGCTGTTTTTGTTTATTTTTCCACCATATCGAGAAAACCTCTCCCATCTGTTAACACGGTTATGCTAACGCTACATAGTTAACAAGTGAGCTGTATCTAATCTGCACAGTGCTCCATAGCGCTTTTAGCGGCAAATAATGTTCTATGATTTGCTGCCTATTGAAGCTTACAGCTGTTGTATTAACTGTGCTGCGGTATATGAAAAATCCATACTGCACAAGGAATCAAAGCTGGTATACTGAATGTACCGTCATACCACCCAGCTCTAGTATGTACCCATTAACATTTTTCGTGTAGATTAATACTAGTTTGCATTAAACCAGTGCTGTTATTTCACACAGAAAAAAAGAGAAGACAGGACATAGAAGACATCCTAGACTACATGGAGAGAGCTGATGCCAGGGCTGAGGAGAGAGAGGAGAGGATGCTGTTACACATGCAGCAGTCTACCGCTAATCTGCTGGGGCTGGTGGAGAGGATGGTCACTGCCATAGAAGGAGTCGTCAATACCTCACAGACTCAAGAACAATAATTATTAATTTTATATTTTGCTTTCATAATAACTGCATTTTAGCAGTTCATTTCTGTTTTGTTTATAACATTATACTTGTATATAGTTACTGTGACTTAATAAGTTAAAGTTCTTAGTATTTTTAAAAGTATGTTTATTTACTGCATATACAGTGTATCACAAAAGTGAGTACACCCCTCACATTTCTGCAGATATTTAAGTATATCTTTTCATGGGACAACACTGACAAAATGACACTTTGACACAATGAAAAGTAGTCTGTGTGCAGCTTATATAACAGTGTAAATTTATTCTTCCCTCAAAATAACTCAATATACAGCCATTAATGTCTAAACCACTGGCAACAAAAGTGAGTACACCCCTTAGTGAAAGTTCCTGAAGTGTCAATATTTTGTGTGGCCACCATTATTTCCCAGAACTGCCTTAACTCTCCTGGGCATGGAGTTTACCAGAGCTTCACAGGTTGCCACTGGAATGCTTTTCCACTCCTCCATGACGACATCACGCAGCTGGCGGATATTCGAGACTTTGCGCTCCTCCACCTTCCGCTTGAGGATGCCCCAAAGATGTTCTATTGGGTTTAGGTCTGGAGACATGCTTGGCCAGTCCATCACCTTTACCCTCAGCCTCTTCAATAAAGCAGTGGTCGTCTTAGAGGTGTGTTTGGGGTCATTATCATGCTGGAACACTGCCCTGCGACCCAGTTTCCGGAGGGAGGGGATCATGCTCTGCTTCAGTATTTCACAGTACATATTGGAGTTCATGTGTCCCTCAATGAAATGTAACTCCCCAACACCTGCTGCACTCATGCAGCCCCAGACCATGGCATTCCCACCACCATGCTTGACTGTAGGCATGACACACTTATCTTTGTACTCCTCACCTGATTGCCGCCACACATGCTTGAGACCATCTGAACCAAACAAATGAATCTTGGTCTCATCAGACCATAGGACATGGTTCCAGTAATCCATGTCCTTTGTTGACATGTCTTCAGCAAACTGTTTGCGGGCTTTCTTGTGTAGAGACTTCAGAAGAGGCTTCCATCTGGGGTGACAGCCATGCAGACCAATTTGATGTAGTGTGCGGCGTATGGTCTGAGCACTGACAGGCTGACCCCCCACCTTTTCAATCTCTGCAGCAATGCTGACAGCACTCCTGCGCCTATCTTTCAAAGACAGCAGTTGGATGTGACGCTGAGCACGTGCACTCAGCTTCTTTGGACGACCGACGCAAGGTCTGTTCTGAGTGGAACCTGCTCTTTTAAAACGCTGGATGATCTTGGCCACTGTGCTGCAGCTCAGTTTCAGGGTGTTGGCAATCTTCTTGTAGCCTTGGCCATCTTCATGTAGCGCAACAATTCGTCTTTTAAGATCCTCAGAGAGTTCTTTGCCATGAGGTGCCATGTTGGAACTTTCAGTGACCAGTATGAGAGAGTGTGAGAGCTGTACTACTAAATTGAACACAACTGCTCCCTATGCACACCTGAGACCTAGTAACACTAACAAATCACATGACATTTTGGAGGAAAAATGACAAGCAGTGCTCAATTTGGACATTTAGGGGTGTAGTCTCTTAGGGGTGTACTCACTTTTGTTGCCGGTGGTTTAGACATTAATGGCTGTATATTGAGTTATTTTGAGGGAAGAATAAATTTACACTGTTATATAAGCTGCACACAGA
The DNA here is from genome assembly GCF_030014385.1 of Trichomycterus rosablanca. Taxonomy (NCBI): domain Eukaryota; kingdom Metazoa; phylum Chordata; class Actinopteri; order Siluriformes; family Trichomycteridae; genus Trichomycterus; species Trichomycterus rosablanca. The sequence continues at coordinate 33,874,841 of NC_085991.1, read as the reverse complement.
CTACTTTTCATTGTGTCAAAGTGTCATTTTGTCAGTGTTGTCCCATGAAAAGATATACTTAAATATCTGCAGAAATGTGAGGGGTGTACTCACTTTTGTGATACACTGTATGTACAGAACTTACTACAAATATATATATATATATATAAAGTTTACATTTTTTAAATAAACAACAACGACTGTGTACTGTTGAATGCAATGGGTGCATGTGATAGTGTTGTAAAGAGCAGTAGTTTTGGTCAATATATCAGACAGAGTTAAAATACACTAGCAATGCAGCTCGTACATCAGCTCCTTCCGCTTGTTGACATTCTTGTAACATGCGAACATGTGGCTCCATGTTCACATGCACCACTGGAACATCATCAATGCACTGATCCCCATGCTCTTCACAAATATTGTGCAACACACAACAGGCCAGAACCATCTTCTTCATAAGATCCAAATGGCAGTCATTTTTCTTTAATAGGCACCTCCATCTGCCTTTTAGTCTCCCGAAAGTCGTCTCCACGATTGCCCTCACGCTGCTTAATCTGACATTGTACCTCTGTTGCTGTGGGGTAAGTTGACCTGTATCAGAAAATGGCTTCATCAGCCAAGTTTTCAACGGGTATGCAGGGTCTCCAATTAAGTAGTGTCCTACATCATGACCAGAGATACTGACAGTGTGTTGGCTGAAAAACTGTCCATCGCTTGTCATTTCCCATAGGTATGACCGTTTAAGCACTCGTGAATCATGCACACTCCCAGGATGGCCGACACACGCGTCCCAGAACAGACCCCTTCCATCAACAACAGCCTGTATTATGATGGAATGCCACCCTTTCTTGTTGTAGTAGTCTTTTGGGTACAGTTCTGGTGCTGTTATGGGAATGTGGCTACAGTCTATTGCTCCAACACATTGAGGTGCTCCCCATCTGTTGTTAAAAAACGTTGCCATCTCTACCAACTTCCTAGCATCTGGGGTCTTGAGGTGTTCAGGAAGCAGCACTTTTATAACAGCATTGCAGAAGTCCTGAACGCAGTGCCAAACAGTCGCAATACCAACGCCAAAAAGGTGACTCACTCTCTGGCAATCAGTGTTGGTGGCCAGTCTCCACAGTGCCACGCCAATACATTTATTCACAGGTACACACAAACGGTGGTTGGCCTTTTTCTTTTTCAAAGTGGGACCTAGACTACGACAGATGTAGTTAAAGGACTCCCGTGACACCCGAAAGTTCCTCATAAACTGCTCGTTGTTAAAGTCAGGAACGATAACATCCCACCATAGCTGCGCACGTGGATGTATCCACCTCATAGCCCTCCGTCTTCTCAGGGTTTTAATCAGTACCTATAAAAGTTTAAAATATAAGTTATATATATATAAAAATATATATATATATATATTGTGAGTATAACATATACAAGTGTATGTATATATGTATATATATATATATATATATATATATATATATATATATACGTACTAATCAGCCATAACATTAAAACCACCTCCTTGTTTCTACACTCACTGTCCATTTTATCAGCTCCACTTACCATATAGAAGCACTTTGTAGTTCTACAGTTACTGACTGTAGTCCATCTGTTTCTCTGCATGCTTTGTTAGCCCCCTTTCATGCTGTTCTTTTTGGTCAGGACTCCACTCTAGTGGATTCCAGTACCACTACAGAGCAGGGATTATTGGGGTGGTGGATCATTCTCAGCACTGCAGTGACACTAACATGGTGCTGGTGTGTTTTTAAACACCGCACTGTCACTGCTGGACTGAGAATCGTCCACCAATCAAAAATATATCCAGCCAACAGCGCCCCGTGGACATGGAATGTAAAAACTCCAGCAGCGCTGCTGTGTCTGATCCACTCATACCAGCACAACACACACTAACACACCACCACCATGTCAGTGTCACTGCAGTGCTGACAATCATACACCACCTAAATAATACCTGCTCTGTGGTGGTCCTGACCATTGAAGAACAGGGTGAAAGCAGTCTAACAAAGCATGGACTACAGTCAGTAGTTGTAGAACTACAAAGTGCTTCTATATGGTAAGTGGAGCTGATAAAATAGACAGTGAGTGTAGAAACAAGGAGGTGGTTTTAATGTTATGGCTGATCAGTGTGTATATAATACATAATACCTATCAAAGTTTAAAATATAAGGCAATATAAAAAAATTTCGCGAATGATTTTCTAAAGTGAGAAAATGTAGAAAAATAATCTGCTAGAGTTATGAGCAACACTCGCAGTGTACAAGTACTGACAAATTCAACGCTAATTAGCTGGCTGCTCGTACTATAGACCGTTTCAAATGAATATTCATGAGTCCAGGAAGTGACGTAGATGTTCCTAAGACGCTTCCGCTTGGTGGTAAACAGCGCTCAGAACAACAGCGATTGACCACAACTGCTTCAATTCCTTTGCGTTAGTTCAGGTCTGATTTATTGACAGTATGTCTAAATTAAAGTTAGGAACATGTTGTTCGGTTGTCGGATGTTCCCTCAGGCCGGGTACAAAATTGCTTTCAGAAATAAAGGTGAACAGATTTCCAAAAGAACGCACAGCGAAACGCTTGGATTGCTGCTATAAATAGAGACGGCTGGATACCCACCATCAACTCTTATAATTAATGTAATATACTGTATATTATTTCATAATAAATATTGTGAACAAATGTACTCAGTTGAACGCTGTTCTCATGGTGTCTTGTCCCTGACGTTTAGCTTAAGTGTATTAAAATACGCAGGCGCTTAATATTTGTATTAATAGAACAGAATAAACATAAACCTAACATAAGCCTTAAAAAGTTTACATTCCCCTTATAATACTGTGTAAAAGCCATAACTGTATAGGACTATATTTTGGGGAAATGTCACTATATGGAATTATATTAACAGCTTAATTAGCTTAGCTTCATTATTAAATGACATGTAAAGAAACATGGTTCTACTTTTGTAATACAAAAAGTAAATAAACTATTTATGAATACGTTGTGCTTACTGTAATATATTTCATGTATTTCCAGTTAGGCTATAAAAAATAGTTTTAGCATTAGCTAACATGTTCTAATTCAGATGAGAAGTAATTCACTGTGGTTTGTCATATTTTTATCATATTATAATGGCTCTTAGCTCAACAGACACAAAAGGGGAGATGACACAATAATGATTTTAATAATTAATTGTATGCGTCCAAACTGCGGTGTGCTTTCACTGCCTCTCTGGTGTAAACACACTCCGTTTCAACAGGGTAGTGATACACGTCTGGGTATGTTACCTCAGGCAAACGTTTTAGGTCAGAGGAAAAACACTGACTTCTTAAATTCTCCTCAAAAGTGGCTGGTAAAGATACTTGATGATCTATCATTCATTTCTGCTTATATCGCGTTTGTTCCGTGTTCGGGAGACTCGCAAAGTACGAGCTCGTCATGTTGACAGATGGATGGATGTTTAAAAATGGCGCTACCGGAAAGGCAAAAGGAACAGACATGCGCAGTAGCGTTGTTATTGTTTACCCTCATTGAAACGGTCTATATACTAGTAAAAAGTAAACAACTGCCAGTGAAAACATTTTACATACCATTCGTCTCGCACGGATTAGTCTTCTACGTCTCCTTAGCACCAATAATTGATCCAAGCTTGTTTTCTGGATAAAAACAAATATTTGTAACAACAACACAAACGCTCGCATGTAATCTGTGCGCTCCGCCATCTTGCTACTACTGTTTACTTCCGTTGTGCATAGTGCAGCGCCAGAGTTGCCAGATTGAGTCAGTGGTTTCCAGCAAAACGTGATTCAAAATGCGTGAAAAGGCGCCCAAAAAAGTCACATGAAAACAACCCAGGTTTAGCACTTCGACAATATTAAACCAGTAAAAACCAACATGGCTTACTAATAAATCCTATTATCTTAAAATGTTTATTTCAGTAATTATAAAATATGGGACGTTTTTTTGTATTTGCAAAGCAGAAAGTTTGTCACCTTCGAATTCCCGCTCATGTGTTGTAGTCAGTGCTCTCCAACATGCCCCCCACTCCAAACAAAATAATTTTCCTTTTCTAAATGCAGAAATCATTTCTTTTAATTGGATGATTAAAATTCTGATGGTATACACCTGTTATAAATAGTAAAATCCAAAGATCACTGACAGTATAAACTGGACTGGAAGTGCAACACTGAGGCTGTCTACAGAAAGGGTCAGAGCAGACTTTATTTTTTAAGGAGGCTCAGGTCCTTCAATGCAGCAAGATGCTACACATTTTCACCAGTCTGTAATGGAAAGTGCAATTTTCTATGCAGCCATCAGTTGGGGAAGCAGCATTAGAGCCAAAGATTCCAAGAAGCTTAACAAGCTTATCAGGAAGGCTGGTTCTGTGCTGGGTTTTGCTCTGGAGACCCTAGAACTTCTTGTTGAGCAGAGAATCTTGCATAAGCTGCTCAATATAATGGACAACACCACACACCCGTTACACAACATGCTGATTAAACAGCAAAGTACTTTCAGTGGAAGTTTCCGCCAACTTCGCTGCAACAAAGAGCGTTATTGGAAGTCATTTCTGCCTACAGCTTTGGCAACCTGCAATGACTCTCACTGGTGTGAGAGAAGGATGCAGAACCTATAGTAATATAACCCACGTAGACAATAAACCTACTACTTGATCACTTGGTACTACCTGTTCCACAATCTACACATAGTACTGTTTTTATTTGCACAGCTTTAAATTGCACAATGTCTGTAACTACACCACCTTTAGCCCCCCCCCCCCCCCCCTTTTTAGTTAGATGTTTAATATTCTTTTTTTATTATTATTATTATATTATATTTTCTTTTTTATATATGTTTTAGATTTTATATCTTAATTTTTATTCTTTCCTACTTCATTGTAATGTCGTTGTGTAATGTTTGTAATAATTGTAATTGCTGCTGCTACACCGCAATTTCCCTTCGGGGATCAATAAAGTAAATCAATCAATCAATGATACAGAATAGGGAAAGACAAAGTGCCGCAATTAAAAAATGTCTAAAGACTTCCGACTAGGGACAGTTGTGGCCTAGTGGTTAAGGTAATGGACTAGTAATCCAAAGGTTGCTAGTTCAAGCTCCACCACTGCAAGGCTGCCACTGTTGGGCCCTTGAGCAAGGCCCTTAACCCTCAATTGCATTGACAATATACTGTCACTGTACTGTAAGTCGCTTTGGATAAAAGCATCTGCTAAATGCTGAAAATGTAAATGGACTAAAGATTTGCCATGTTTCTTCTCATTTTTATTTAACTTAGAAAACAAATGACTTTAAACTCCATATCTTGAGCATTAGCCCTAATTTTCAAAATTACACTGCAGAATAAAAAATGCCATGATAACCAACTTGATTTGGCTGGCATTACATGCTTATAATAACTTTCATGTCTGATTAAAACTAATTTATGTACAGTATTGTGTGGATAAATTTTGCTTATTAAGAAAAAAAACATGCAGCTCCTTCAATTTCTGTAAGTTATTGGGTGGATCATTCTACACTGCATCCTGGTCCCATCTATTCCATGGATAAATGATGCAAATGCTTGGCCATCCACATCATTTTTTAGAAAATTCCTCAAAGCAGTCGAAATTTGTTCATTGCTTATTTGTTAGAGAGGGTGCTTTTAAATGTGAACAAAAGTAGGAAGAGAATGCACACTTTGTCTGGTCGGCAACTACACAGCTACATACACAGAATGGTTTGATGCACCGTGTTGTAACACAGTCACTTCATTGCCAATATTAAAGTTATGAGCCAAGGTTGAGCCACAGTAACCCTGCTGTTGATGTGTACCTGATGCCAAATCCTTCATGTCCTCTGGTACCAATAGGTCTTGACACACCAACAGCCTATCTTGGGTTTGTGGCGTGTTTCCTCTGAGACCACCGCTACTTAACATGGTTGCCTGCATGGCTTGTAAGTAATTCAGGTATTTATGCCTGATCGTATCTGCTGCATTCAACATGTGTACTATGAGCACAACTACCACAACTAAATAACTACCATTAGCATAACACTGTATATATCCCTGACTGTGACATGCACTACCTCTACAGCCATGCACATACTAGGGGTAGTTCTAAGGCAGTAGAAACACAATGTGAAATATGGATGTCATTTCAGTGTATAATTACATAAAACACATTTTAAAAAGACATTTATTTACCATTTTACACACCTTAACCAAGAGTGCCTATTATACAACTACCATTTAGCAAGTAATTGAGATACATTTTAATTTACACATACTTTACTGGATCAAATATTTAATAAATGGCATTCCATACAACAGCTGGTCACCAATCCAGGCACTGTATTTATTTATTTTTTTCCCCTTTCTCAGATAACAAGCATAAAAGCTGAATCAGACAATAAATGACTAAAATGCAGTAAAGGATTTTCTGTTACAAGCTTAAACTTGACTAGCCATTGACTCCCACAATATGTGTGTAAAGTCACAGTCTGTCAGTCTTGAATCTGTGCCAAACATCTGAATTCTTCGTGCTCTTCTTTCACCCAAGAATCACATCATGACTTCGGTTTAAACGGATCAGACCAAATCTTCACACCTAATTAAAAAGAATACATACAAAAATCAGGAGCTAGACCAGAATATGAGCACGCTATTCAAAATTTCAACAAGCAAAAGACAGCCCACTCTTATATTATTAATGGAATTGGGAATGCTAAAGAAATCTTGAGAGAAAAGGAATGCAAAAACTAAAACATTTATGTGGGTTGTTTTGTGACTTGCTGGATGCAATTTTGAAGGAACTGGCCACCTCTGGGAGGATTAAGCACTGTTTCAATTTTTCTAATTGTAGATAATAATGGAGTTCGCTGGAGTCCAAGAGCCATTTATAAATTTATACAAATATATTTTAATAACTTTCCTTGGTTATTTGGTTAATTGAGTAACTAAAAAAACAGATTTTTCACATGGACCCAACTAGATAAAATTTTTTACTTCATCAAATGAAATTGAAGTATTTTTATTTACTTTTTGTCCTACACTAAAATAAGTTTAAAGACCTGCAACACGCACGACCAATATGCAAAAGAAATCGGATATACTACAAATACTTTTGTCTCTGTGGACAAGGACTATTACTGTCAAGACATGAGCAGTTTAAAAATGGTATCCAATCTTGCAACAGCTGCTTACACTACAACGACTAGGCATAACATTATGACCTCTAACAGGTGAAGTGATTAACACTGATTATCTCTTCATCATGGCACCTGTTAGTGAGTGGGATATATTAGGCAGCAAGTGAACATTTTATCCTCAAAGTTGATGTGTTAGAAGCAGGAAAAATGGGCCAAATTGTGATGACTAGATGACTGGGACAGAAAATCTCCAAAACTGCAGCTCTTGTGGGGTGTTCCCAGTCTGCAGTGGTCAGTATCTATCAAAAGTGGTCCAAGGAACGAACAGTGGTAAACCGGCGGCCAAGACTCATTGATGCACGTGGGGAGCGAAGGCTGGCCCGTGTGGTCCGATCCAACAGACGAGCTACTGTAGCTCAAATTGCTGAAGAAGTTAATGCTGGTTCTGATAGAAAGGTTTCAGAATACACAGTGTATCACAGTTGCAGGGCTGTTTTGGCAACAAAAGGGGGACCAACACAATATTAGGAAGGTGGTCATAATGTTATGCCTCATCAGTGTATAATGTACTTCTTCAACCAACATGTCTGTGAAAAGTTTAATGCTACAGTTGGTTGGTTAGTTGGTTGGTTGGGTTTTATCGCCATTATAAGCTCTGTATTTAGAGCCATCTCTATGGCGTGCCATTTGTATGTTTTAAAACGTGTTAAAACCATGAAAGGAGTTTTAGGATACAGAGATATATAGTTGTTTACATGTGCATCAAAACTGCAGAGGTTAAATTTACAATAAATGTTTCAATTTTATGCTTTTCAGAAATTTTAATATCTTAAAATGAGTTTTCTAAGTTTTTCTAAAAATGTCATTTATGTCCGATCCCATCAGGTACAGATTTCTGTCCTGGGTAAAAACTTCGCATTCACATAGAATATGTTTCATTGATGGGGTAGTTGAGCAATGAAGGCACTTTGGGGCCTGTTCCCCTTTTAATAGATGACCGTGTGTAAGTCTTGAATGTCCTATCTTGCATCGTTCTTGCTACAGTTGGAGTCAAGCCTAAACATCTAAGGACATTTAAGCTATGGTGGTATAACTGCAACTGTTTTATACACTGTATGGTTGGAATCTGTACTTCTTTTAGTGCTTTAAGTTTATTCTTGCTTAGCCATTGAAAAGTCCTTTGTTCCATAAAAATAATTATATGTTGTAAAGTAGTTGTTTTGATGCTGCACACTGTGATTACTGAACTGATAACATCATTAACCTTATTTTTAGGTGACTGTAGTGTTCAGATCTTTGAATGTTTTTGTACAGGTAATGATAAACAGTAATAAGTAAATACTCACCAACAGGCTGGACATCTGCTTGATTGATTTCTGATCTATTCGCGCTTTGGATTCGTTCTGTAAAAGTTTATAATAGATTTAACACTTCAATTACAGAACTGCATATGAATGGTAATCAGTGGTAGTCAACATTGTGCCAAGGACAGATGTGTAAATGCTATGAAACATTATCTACTCCACAACGTCCACTATATATCATTATATCATTGTGTATTCTCCGCACTTACTGTATTCATCTGCGTGAGTGAGAGGATGGAAGAATATGGGATAAAAAGCTGCTACTACTGCTGTTACAAATCCACCGAAGATTACAAACGTTGTTTTACTGTTAGCCATGTTCGCTTGTTTGTAGTCAGAGGACCTGTGAACCGAAACTGCGATTTGTTTCCGGGCTGAAGTTTAAACACTAAAAATAAAAGACACTGAATAACTTTTTAAATAATCTTAAAACAAAAATAAACAATAATAATTTGTGCATTTATCTTAAATAGGGTACAGTTTGTATTTTCTTATTATTGCTATGTTTTATTATGCAAGATAAACACCCCAGGCTTTTGCTGTGTGCATACTGCGTACTTGCGTACTGAAAGAGCGTACTGCTTTACCGGCCGAGCAGTGCGCACTGCCTCCAATGTAGTACGTCCTGTTTAAGTATGCGATTTCAGACGCTGCCATAGGTACGCTATATGGCTAAAGTGTTAAATATTTAATATTTTAAATATTTTAAATATGAAATATATCAATATTGCACATTATTATCTACAATTGGGGGGAAAAAACCTGGAACAGTGCTAAATCCTCCCACAGGTGGCGAGTTCCTTCAACGTGTTTTTAGAAGTATTAAATTTGTAATACTTCAGCCATATAGCGTAAATATGTTTTGTAGGTGAGTATGTGAAAGAAAGCTTGGGGTTTTTATAAATACAGGCCGCAGGTAAAAATACACGCTGTTCACCAGAGCTGAGATCTCGAATACATCATATAGAATCTCAGCTCTGCCTGCCGGCTAAGGCTGAGCAGCCACATGAACAACGATTGGCCTGTTGTTCAGATAGGGGCGGGATGAAGCCGGATGGGGACTCTCTCTCAGACTAGTTACGACCTCTGTGGGCTGGTTGGTGGCGCCTGCACGGAGATGGGAAAGGAGTGCGGTAGAGGGTGTGGCTCTCCGTACACAGCGCTGTACTGCACTGCACTCGTCAAGTGTAGGTGATAAGATGTTCAATTGCTGTGCACGTGTCGGAGGGGGCGTGGAGCAGCCTCGTCCTCCCCAGTCAGGAGCAGGGACCAGCATTAGTGAGAGGATGATTGACGGGCAGAAATCGGATGGCGTATTAGGGCCACTTTAACGAAAATTTTTTTTTTAAGTTTTGATTTTGAGAATAAAGTCATAAGTTTTGATTTCGAGATTAATGGCAAAATATTATGAGAATAAAGTCGAAATATTAAGAGATTAAAGTGGAAATAATTACTAGATTAAAGTCGAAATAATTACAACATTTAAAGTCGAAATAATTACAACATTTAAAGTCAAAATAATTACGAAAAAAAGTCTAAATAATTACAAGCTTAAAGTCGAAATAATTACGACATTTAAAGTCTAAATAATTACAAGCTTAAAGTCGAAATAATTACAAGATTAAAGTCAAAATAATTATGAGATTAAAGTAAAAGTAATTATAAGATTAAAGTCCAAATACTGTATTATGGCCATAGCAACCTCCTTGTGTTAAAATGAGGGATGTTCATGATTTGTTATACTTTCATATAACAAATTATTTGTTTCACAAATAAAGAAATCCCGGATCTCTTGCACATCAGCACCAGTTTGTTATTAGTATAAGGACAATAAAATGGCTTTGCAATAAACTGGGTTTATTTAGAAGAATGTGCATCTGCTTCGTCAGCAGTACTTCAGCCGAGCCTTATGGACTCGTACGGTAGACTAAAGCCGTATGGCATCGCTATAAATAATTGCATTGACATGTTTAGTCATCATGTCATGTGGATGTGTACAATGTGTGTACAATACAAACAGCCATCCAAAATTAATCACGGTTATTGGATAACCACAATAACACTCATTATAGGCTGTCCTCAGTGCTTGCATGCCGATGCAGGTACTGAGACCCGTGCTTCTCTGAACTGACAAGCCTACAATGGCTGCACACTCCGCGATAATATTTCCACTTTATTCTCATAATCATTTCGATTTTAATCTCGAAATAATTTAGACTTTGTTCTCATAATATTTTGACTTTATTCTCATAATATTTTGACTTTAATCTCGAAATAATTTTGACTTTATTCTCATAATATTTCGACTTTATTCTCATAATATTTCGACTTTATTCTCATAATATTTCGACTTTATTCTCATAATATTTTGACATTAATCTCACAATATTTTGACTTTATTCTCGAAATCAAAACTTAAAAATATTTTTTACAGTGGCCGTCGTACAAAAGTGTTGTACAGTTTTAAATTAGCTTTAAAAGTACAGAGCCTGAGTGGCTTGTTCATAATAATAATACGTTAACACTGAACTGAACTCTTATTATACAACCAAAGGTTGGCGATATCAAATGAGGTGGTTTGGGAAGCATCCAGCGTCATTTTCCCCACCTGTATTCCAAAAAGTGATTCTGATTGGTGAACCTCAGCAGAGTAGAAAAACTTAGCCAATTGCAGCGCAGCTTCAGACACTACTAGCCAATCATATAGCAGAATGCAGGTTTATCCGAATAGCGGTAGGGAAAAAAGAACACGCTTGGTACTCTGTTGCTGTGTCACTTCCCGGTGTGTTTACTGTTAGCACATTCATTAGCTCACCTGTCACTGTATCTGAGGTGTAGCTGCATCATGGCTTCTTCTTCTAGCACTTACCGACTGAGCTGTTCGATTCCAGGCCATGAAATGGATGTTAGAGGCCTCGCAGCGGCGATGTTTCCAGAAGGATCTTTTGTTTCAGTGTCCAGAGACAGAACTGCCCGAGTTTGGGTTCCAAATACAAGGTAACCGGCTAACTAGCCGAATGCTAAATGTAGCCTTTAGAATGGCAAGAATCAATAATTATAAGTAACATTATGTCAATATTTAACTTTTAACTTGTCAACGTGTCTGTTTCTTGTCCCCTTAAATAGAAGGTTTAGTTTTTTTAATAACCTGATCAAGTGACACATTTTTTCTTTTGTGATAAGTGGAGTGGTTTCTTCCAGGACGACAGTGTCTCCCATAGCAAAGCAAAGAAGGTCACTGGTTGGTGGTTTAATAACTGTAACAATTCATGTATTTTAACGGACTACATCATCCTGACCAGGGACGCAGCCCACACGCTGGACAGGGCCTCATTCCATCCTCTGTGATCACACACTTACACATTCACTCACTTATTCACACTTAGGGACAAGTATGAGGGAGCCAGTGATGATGATGAAGGATTCGTTTGTTGAGGGAAGGGGTTGACGTGCCTCTCTGTCAACCTAATTTACCCTAACCAAACACCTACTGGAGGATTTGGAAAGATGTGGTCCAACCACGTCACCATCATCAAAACAACTGGGAAACAATAGCTGAAATGGCAGAGGATAACCGAGGGTATATCATGTTCCTCCATGATTCGAATGTAGGGGAGCAGCTTCACATGTGTTAGGGAGGCAGGTGCCAGCCTGTGTTCAGTGGGGTTGTTGCTAATACTGGGCTAGTTTATTAGACTGTATCACCATCAAAAATGTTGCAATCTGGATTTTTCTTATTTGGCTGACTTTTTAAAATCCAGCTGTGCGTCATAAAATACCATAAACTGTGTCATTCCAAATAAAAAATAAGTTTGATTTTCAATAAGTTAAACACTGACTTAAATGTCCAAAAGATCAGTTTGTCTAGACTCAGTAATTACAGTTAAGGTCAAAAGTACTGTATGTGTACAAACATAGTGCATTTGTATAACAATGTACCTGATAATATCATTCAAGTGTATTTTAGTTTCAGTTTTGTTTTTGGCAGTTCGATCTTTTGAAAGAAATGCAGGAATGAATGTTACTCAGTACCCTGTAACAACACAAAACCTAATAACGCCTTATGTGTAACGATCTATAGCTATACAGCACATTGCTCATTCATGGTATATTCAATATACCCATTATAGCACTGTCGCCTCACAGCAAGAAGGTCCTGGGTTTGATCCCCAGGTGGGGCGGTCCGGGTCCTTTCTATGTGAAGTTTGCATGTTCTCCCTGTGTCTGTGTGGGTTTCCTCCGGGAGCTCCGGTTTCCTCCCACAAGACATTCAAGTGAGGTGAATTGGAAATACAAAATTGTCCATGACTGTGTTTGACATTAAACTTGTGAACTGATTAATCTTGTGTAATGAATGACTACAGTTTCATGAATGTAACCGAAGTGTGTAAAACATGAAGTCCTAATCCTAATTAATAAATAATAAATAAATAAATCTGCCTTTTTTGTGATTTGTCATTCTGTAGTGAAAACCAGAGCTTCACGGAGATGCACTGCATGAATGGACACACAAATTTTGTGTCATGTGTGTGTATCATCGCCCCCAATGAAACATACCCTCGAGGCCTAATAGCGACCGGTGGCAACGACAACATCATCTGTATTTTCTCCTTGGATCGCCCGGACCCCATCTTCCTTCTGAAGGGACACAAAAACACAGGTGCGTTTACTTCAGTCTAGCAGTGTTTTAAAGTCCAGAACAGTACTGGTTTTAAGGATTAGTACACTGTGTGGCCAGAAGTGAGTTGTTGAACATCCCATTTCATAAACAAATGATATTCAAATAGAGTGACCACTGTGATCTGCCCATTCGGATAAAATAACATTTATATGGTTGGGCACAATGTTGGTCAAGAAAACCACAATTGATGTTCTAGTTCATTCCAAAACTGTTCTTTGGGGCTAAGGTCAGGGCTATTTGCTGGCCACTGGAGTTTTTTTTAAAACAAGCATCATGTCTTTAAAGATCTTACATTGTGCAGAGTCATGTTGGAACAGTTTAGGTTCCACCCACAACTGTACTTTAAAGAATTCAGCTGAATGACTGTCCCTTGTATAAAGCTAGGAAGTTTAGGTTAAAAAGGCAACTAAAACATTTTTGCCACTTTGAAATGTCCATGAAGCATTGCTTCTCAGCTACATTTAATACTTAATAAACGTATCATTGAATAATTAGTTATGTTAGCAATAAAAGCAACACAACAACTACTGTAACTTTATATTTTGTTGTCCACAGTGTGTTCACTCTCATCTGGGAAGTTTGGGACTTTATTAAGCGGATCGTGGGACACAACAGCCAAAGTGTGGCTCGGTGACAAGTGTATGATGACCTTACAGGTAAGCTTGTTTTGTAATCGCAGTTGTGCATTATACTATAAATATAATGAGTAAAATTACATCAAACTATTACATTCAGTTTGGGCTATTTATGTACATGTGTATGTCAGGGGCACACTGCTGCAGTATGGGCTGTGGTCATTTTGCCAGAGCAGGGTCTCATGCTGACTGGATCAGCTGACAAAACCATTAGGCTCTGGAAAGCTGGATGCTGTGAGAAAACATATACAGGTTAGTTCTGTCTCTTTTTTATTTTGAGTTATTGGGATGGCACACTGGCACAAGAGCTGGTGTGTAGATACATTAGTGTAATGCTCTGCTATAGATTGGTGCTCAGTCCTTGTGTCAAATGTTCACTGGTGGCTCCAAATCAATCGTAACTATAATCAGGATGAAGCAGTTACTCAAGATTAATAAATTAATATTAAATAATTTACTATAAAGCCTTTTGTGTGATATGTTTCCTGATGATGAACTACTGTTAATATGAAATGTATAAGTGATGCTAGACCTGGGGTTTGTGTTGCAGGTCATGAGGACTGTGTCAGAGGATTAGCTGTGATAAATGATGAGGAGTTTTTCTCCTGTAGCAACGATGCCAGTATAAGACGATGGAAGGTGACAGGAGAGTGCGTTCAAGTGTATTACAGTCACACTAACTACGTCTATAGTCTGACTGTACTCCCAAATGGACAAGGTACAGATAGCGTTTTTTGTAGCAATATTATTTACTTTGCAGGTGATGTGTATAATGAAATGAATTTCTGGGTGACTAAACTGCTGCATCCAGGTCTTGCTAACCATGTAGCTCTTCAAGAGGTCTTGGCAGCTGGATCACATTATTGGGTGACCAGTCAGTGATTTCATTATAGACAGTATTGACATTAAGTGATGCAAAATTTTGGCAACTGCACAGTGGGTAATGGGAGGCCTGTTTGTGTGGCGTTAGTTCTTCTGTGATGACATGTGTCCTCTTAACACCTTCTGCTTGGGATTACTTTATATTGCTATGTATAGATAACTTATATACTATATATATTCAAACTGAAGTTAAAGTGCTTTTATTAAAGATGTAGAAGGGGCAGCACAGTGTCTCGGTGGGTAGCACTGTGCCTCACAGCAAGGAGGTCCTGGGTTCGATTCCCAGGTGGAGCGGTCCAGGTCCTGTAGAGTTTGCATGCTCTCCCCGTGTCCATGTGGGATTCCTCCGGGAGCTCCGGTTTCCTCCAACAGTCCAATGACACACAAGTGAGGTGAATTGGAGATACAAAATTGTCTGTGACTGTGTTTGACATAAAACTTTTGTAACCAGTAATTACCGTTCCTGTCATAAATGTAACCAAAGTGTAAAACATGACGTTAAAATCCTAATAAATAATATTAGAGATTTAGGCAAAAATAAAATGTAAAAAAAAGGTAGCATCGCTAAATGATTTAATTACTCTCATTGTATCTTGTTAAACTATGAGTATTAATCACAAAGTCACTGGTTCAGGTTCCACCACCAGCAAGCTGCTATTGCTCTAAGCAAGTCCCTTAACCCCCATTGTCTTTAAATTTAGTCATATTAATACAAGTCACTTAGGCTAAAAGCGTATGCTAAATGTGAAACTAATACAATCCAAATATAACCAAGGTGTGATTTATAAAATGTATTACTGAATAAGGAGGGAAAATGCCTCTTATGGTGTCATGGTGTCTAGCTGCATTACCCCCTATGATGATCAGACTTCATTTCATCTCATTAAATGAACAATTATAAAAAAAATTATCTGTATGGAGATGGGACAAATGTGCTTATTGCATATTACATTAAATTCATGACAAACTGTTTGTACTTTCTGTTAGACTTTGTAAGCACAGGAGAGGACAGGACTGTCCGTATCTGGAAAAAGGGTGAATGTGCTCAGACTATCCGTCTTCCTACCCAGTCAGTCTGGTGCTGTTGTGTCCTGCCTAATGGAGACATTGTTGTTGGAGCAAGGTACACTACCATTAAATTAGCTTTTTTTCATTTTATAGACAAGAGTGTGCTCATCTATGTTAAAAAAGACAGTTGTGTTTTACTCTTGCATACCGGTGGTGACATTGGCATCCATGTTTGTGCCCACAGTGACGGCATGATCCGTGTGTTCACTGAGAGCGAGGAGCGTGTAGCAAGTTCTCAGGACCAGCAAGCCTTTGAAGATGAGCTTTCCAAAGCCACCATTGATCCCAAGACTGGAGACCTGGGAGACATTAAGATGGAAGATTTACCAGGCAAAGAACATTTGAATGAGCCAGGTGAGCAGAGCGTGCAAAAAATAACAAGTAGCTGTAGCATAGTGGTTAAGGTACTGGACTAGTAATCAAAAGGTTGCTGGTTTAAGCCCCACCACTGCCACGATGCCACTGTCGGGCCCTTGAGCAAGGCCTTTAACCCTTGATTACTTAAACAATATAGTGTCACAATACTGTAAGATGCTTTAGATAAAACCAAAAACACATAGTAACAAACTGATATTAGAGATGTATTTTGTGTGTAGGGACTCGGGATGGGCAGACTCGACTCATAAAGAAAGGCGCTAATGTGGAGGCATACCAGTGGAGTACGAGTGACGCCCGCTGGGTTAAAATTGGAGATGTGGTAGGAGGCTCCTCTAAGCAAAACTCCCAGAGAGTAATGTATGAGGGCAAGGTAAGAAAAAAACTGCACTAAAGTTCAGAATTACAAACCTAATTTCAAAGAAGTGTGAATAAAAACAGGACAGTTATTTGAATATCCCCTCCAACCTGTATTGAAAAGAGTGAAAATAATGAAATATTTCCAGTTCCACCTAATCATCGTTTTTTTTTGTAGATGTTCTGTAATTGTTTGCGGACACCAAAGGTTTTAGTTGTGAAAGTGGATTTTTTTTACCTCATTCTTGCTTGATATGACACTTCAGCTGCTTAACAGCCCAGAGAATTCATTCTTTTATATTGTGCTTTATAATGCACAACAGATATTTAATGAGAGACACGTTTGGACTACAGGCAGGCCAACCTAGCACCTTCACTCTCTTGCTTCAATGCAACAGACTTTTCAGTGCTATGTTGCCCCTGCCCGTTGTGTTGCTGGCATCAAAGTAGAAATTTGAATAGATTTATAAAAAATTAATGTATAGAAAAATCGATTTCTACTTTGTGCTGCTTTTATACATCTGTGAAAATGATTAAAAAATATATACATTTTAGGATTTCCTTTTTGGAATTGCTTTGTGAAAAGAAAGGTTCTTATAGGGTTTTAAAGTTTGTATTTTCTTTTCACCATTATATAACTGTAACTTTAAAGTCAGAGCTAAGTGGACTCAATTGGTGTATCTTGGTGACATAACTAAAATGTGGTGTTTGTAAGATTTTCTTAAAAATAATTGTAGTATTAATAATTTCCAGCTGTCATTAGATGGGGAGACACCATGTGTTGGTGGAACTAATTAAAACTTCTTTTATAATTTTTAGTTTGTCCAAAAACTACATTTCCTCTTTAATGTAAATATTTAATTAGTTCTGTCCAACATGAGAAACATATTTTATATTCATTCCTTATCACTTATGAATTTAGATTTTCACATTACTGTTAGTTCCTGATACATAGTAAATAACAATGTTTTTACTGTTAATCTCACCTTTCTTCAGGAGTATGATTTTGTATTTACGATTGATGTGAATGAGGGCGGGCCCTCTATGAAGCTGCCCTTTAACATGACTGACGACCCCTGGTTGGTGGCCCACAACTTCCTGCAGAAGAATGACCTGAACCCCATGTTCTTGGACCAAGTGGCTAACTTCATCATCGAAAACACAAAGGGACACACACTCGGCCCATCGCCAGCTTCCGCTACGGATCCCTTTACAGGTAATCGGACCACTGGCACTGTTAATGCCTACACTGGTCTGTTTATATAGTGCACACAGGTTAATGCACATTAACACGTACATGTGTAAAACAATTCAGTTCTTTGGATAAAAATAAAAACAGTGCTAGCTTTTACATTAACATGTACAGTTTGTATTTAGCTCTATATGCTTAACAGATCGTTCATTTATCTCATCTATGGCTCTTCTAGGTGCTGGTCGGTATATTCCTGGGGGAGCAGATTCACAACAACCTTTTGGAGCAGATCCCTTCACAGGTAGCTCTTTGCAGCAGTTTTAAATGCATCCACCTGGACATAGTCTAAAAAATACACAGATATTTTCCCCACCTTATCAGCCAACCTGCATCTTAAACATTGCATCTTAAAACTTGTATCCTAATGTGTTTGTGAACAGGTGCTGGAAGATACATACCTGAATCAGGACCCACAGTTTCAGGCTCTACAGGTATAGCTGATCCCTTCACAGGTAGGACAATACATCACACACTGTGCACACTATGATAGACTTTTTCACACACATACACACACAGACGATAATCTTGATTCCTTTTGTGTTGTTTTTTTTCAGGTGGTAGCGCCTATGCTTCTGCAGCTGTCCAGAATTCAGTCACGAACATTTACTTTCCAAAAACAGATGGGGTTATGTTCGAGCAGGCCAATACTACACAGATCATTGGTGAGGGAACATTAAATTAAAGCTTTAAAACTTTTTAAAGCATACATTACCAAAAATAATTTCCAAATATCTTTTGTGTGTGTGTGTTAGGTAAGCTGCGAGAGCTGAATGTTAACGCACCTGAAGACCACAGGCTGAGTGATGAGATGTTAGGGAACATGGAGAAACTGCTGCTCACTGTTTCAGCCACAAAGAGCCAGGATCAGCCTACAGCAGAGCAAATCAGCATCCTCTGGAGGACGTGCCACTGGCCTGAAGGTACGACTCAATTGAAGTGGCCAGTGATAGCTCAGTGGTTAAGGTACTGGACTAGTAAACAAAAGGTTGCCGGTTCAAGCCCCGCCACCACCAAGTTGCCACTGTTGGGTCCCTGAGCAAGGCCCTTAACCCTCAATTGCTCATCGTGTTCAGCTCATTGTGTAAGTCGCTTTGGATAAAAGCGTCTGCTAAATGCTGAAAATGTAAATGTAAATTGCTCAATTACAGAAACAGTTCTAGGCACTAGTGGCAATTAAATATGATGTGAAGGCACAGTAGGCACAGAATGAATATATTTCTGGCAGCTGCACATGATATAAATGGTTTGTTTTTGGTAATTGCTCTTTTTTTTTTAGCTTTGCACTTTTTTTTATTTCACAATTAGAAATGTACATACTGTACATATGCTGATGGAAATGAACTATAGTAGGTGTGAATGAAAACATTAGCTGATGCTATGGTACAGTGGTACCTTGAAACTCAAGGTCAGTTGGTTCTGAGAGTGGCGTTGAGTTTTAAGGTATTTTTTCCCATAAGGATGTATGGGAAACCTGTTAATGTGTTCCATGGTCCTGTGGAACTGCATATATTTTAGGCTAATGTGAAATAATGGGGTTGTTTTTGACACTTATACACTGCAAATAACACAAATGTAATATAAAAAACACTTACAATCAACAGTTACAATCAATCAAAAATACAATAAAACCTGCACTTTACCTTTACTTCATATAATTTTTTAATATTTATATTTAAAAGTGAAACAGGAGGAACACAGATACATGTGTAGCTTTCAGAATGAATTTGATGGTTATTCCGCACAAATGCAGATTTGTCCCATGTTCGCATGACGTTTTACAGACTGCTCAAGCCGAGCGCTGAGCAAAGCAGCAGTCGCACACACGTTGAGTTTAAGGGTACAAATTTCTCAACGAATGGTGTCGAATTTCAAAGATTTTGAGTTTAGGGGACGTTGAGTTACAAGGTACCACTGTATTTTCAAACCCACAGGCAAAAATTATGTTGACATTAACATAAACCAAGGCTTACTCAAAGCACACTACAATGGTTTAAAAATAATAATTAAAAAAGAAAACCTTCTTTTATGGATGTGCATTGTTTTTAAAGTTAGCCTTACTTCTATATCAAGAGGTTGTTTTACCTGTAACCTGCAGTTTCCCTGGGGAAAAAAACTCCTAAACAGTGGTTTATTTAGCATTGTATAAAGTGGAATATTGATTAACTTAGTTTTTTACTTGTACTATTTGTAAACATAATATTAAATGTTATATCTCTGCACAGACATCGTCTTCCCTGTACTGGACATTCTACGCCTGGCTGTGCGCCATCCTGAAATCAACGCCCAGCTGTGTGGCGGGACGGAAGGTGCCAGCCTTTGTAACCACCTCCTGGGCCTTATGTCTCCACAGGGCCGAGCGGCCAATCAGATGCTGGCTTTGCGCACTTTTTGTAACTGTTTCTCTGGATCTCACGGGCGCGCTCTGTTACTGGGACAGTGGGAAGCGGTGCTTTCTCAGGCCGTCGAGCTGCGCACCTTGTGTAATAAAAACATCCACGTGGCTCTGGCCACTCTGGTGCTGAACTATGCTGCTGTGCTGCACGGTCAAAAAGGAGAGATCGAAGCCAAAGCTCATTGCTTATCAGTGGCTAGCAGTACAATAGAAGTAGTGCAGGACAAGGAGGCAGTGTTCAGGCTGCTGGTGGCGCTGGGAACTACAGTAGCCGGGGACGGAACAGCCAAAGATTTGGCACGATCGCTGGGTGTGGCCTCACAGATTACAAAGTACGCCAGCGTTTCCGATCCAGCTAAAGTGGGCGAGTGCTGTCGGCTGCTGCTGGATGAACTGAAGTGACGTCACACATAAACCGGACTGCTACTCTTATGTGATTCGCTTACACTGCGGATACACAGCACTTAATTATTTCTGTTTAACTGAGTCTGCTTTCTGATGATGACTTGATGAGAAAGGAATGGATGCATGATATGAATAAACACTGATGTATAGTAATGTTTCCTAATGCGGTGTCATGTGATCGTTATCAAATCTGAACCAGTATGAACAATCGATGAATATTTTTTCTAATCAGCTTCTTTTAGAGAAAATAATATGGCACATGTATGTCATGCAAAAAGCTTTTGTTATGTTTTATCAGTGTGATTAGCAACAAACTCAGGCACGGTTTAAGCCGCTTATACTGGAGCAGGGTCATTCTTACATGTCAGCCTTTCGACCTAAGGTGACATAAAGCTCACTTGACTGTTGACAGTGACCCCTGTGTGTCTTTTTAGTGGTTTTTGTGTTATACCTGACCTTACAAATATATATTTCCCTGTATAAGTGATAGCTTGGGTTTTCTATTTGGCGTTGGCAGAGGGACTCTGCTACACTGCTTTATAATAAGGGCCCTACTAAATTCACAGAGCTTGTTTTTCAAAAATCACAGATTTTTTAAGTAAAGTGCTACATTTCATGGCAGTTATTATGTTGCACTTATAAATTAAATGATAAAATAATTGGAAGCTACAATACACAGCACAGCCAACTTAACGGTTAAATGTAAACTTAAAACATCCAGTGATGATGCGAGGCTTTGTCTCAATACGAAAATACTTGTCCATGTTTTGTCACATCCCCTTCTGTGTCCACAGAATTGGTTGGGAGTTTTCCCAAACTCACTTACAGACTTCGAAGTCTTGGACATTTTGACTAACCGATTGCTAACTGAATTGCCGTAGGATTGCTAGGACCGCCTCGTAGTGCAAATTAAGCAAAAACACAAATGAAAAATGTTAAATCACTAAACACAAACCTTAAATTTTGAATTTCACAGCAAATTGCATATAACACAGGAAACATCTCATTTCCCGGTCCATGACGTGATTTTCATGGCTGTGAATTAGGTAGGGCCTTAATTATAATGGATGCAGATAAACTAGTCCTATTTATATGGTCAATCATATAAGCTGTACTCGGTCATAATCACTAACAAGGAATAAAGAGGTGCAAAGTTATAATAACCCTTTAGAACGTTTCTACACTACCAAACAATAACTGTATATGTATATGGCTGGACATATATTTTTGACCCAGTAGAAACATAATAAAATCCCCTCGTAGTTTTTTGCACAAAGAAGTGTGTTCCAATTGTTAAGTTACAGAACAAACACTGAAACCCCAAAACTGCCTTGACATGCATGTTCCTTCAAGTAACTGTCCATACAGTCTGTCATTCAGATATTGTATACTCCTTAATCATCATTAACACTCCAAACCACTTTTAAAAACTTTATTTAATTTAAACCATCAACATGTGCAGTGAAATCATACTATATTTAGTATTCAGCTTAATGAAATGCCATTCAACCACATCAGTGCTATAAATTTAATTTATACTGTTATATTTCTGCAACAGCCCACAGATCCCATGCAATCTGCATAAATAAAATATAAAGAAATCCTAAATAAATAATGAGTAAAACTCCAAACCCATAATTGATACCTTTTGAGCTCGGTCACATTGCTGGAGCAAAGGGAATGTTTCACTAGCACTGTAAACAACTTAGTCAGACTCGCTTGAGACTGCTCAGCTAAATATTATTCACATTGTACAGTCGGGTTTAAATGAAAGTCACCCCAAATGACGTCCTTAAAGATCACAAAACCTTTTGTAAATGATGAATCGCCTGATAAGACAACAGAAAAAGGCACAGAAGTACAGTCACTTCTACAGATTCTAGTTCCATGTTTAAGTAATTTAAAGTTTTTGAATGAAATAAGAAACATTTATGTTTCTTTTCAATTTAGGATACTTACTGACAAAGACAAAATTCTATTTAGTTCACCATGTTTCTTCAATAACATTAGATTTGTCACACAGGGCATTATAGAAGGTCTATAGCCGTGTTACAGATAGCACAGCTTGTGTAATAGGAGTTACTTGGCAAATGCTGTTTGTTTAAAAACAGGCCTAACTACAGATAAAGGAGAATGGAGAATTATGTTGCCAGATTCCACCCAACATAATAGGTGTCTTATGTGCTTCACTTACATGTTTAACCCAGAAACTGACTGTAATGTTGCATTATTATTTCAAAATGATTTAGGTTGAAATCAGTGATGTGTTCAAAACGTTCCTGGACTACAAAGTGAAAACTTTGTTTGGTTTCCGATTAAAGATTAGACACCTGGCAACCCAATTTAAATGCCTAAATACAATAAACCAAGACTATTAAAGATAAAATGATTCAGAAGGCGGCAGCTTTGACAGTCTGAGTAGTTTACTGAGTTGAGTGGCTGTGTTCGTCTAACATTATGGAAAAATATGTGTACAGAAGTACTAAAGCAATTTAAATTTGGACAGCGTCGTGGCGGGTCCAGTTTTCCCAAAATCACTGGGCGCAATGCAGCAATTCACCCTGAACAGGACACCAATCTATCACAGCCCCTCCAAACACAGCCAAGCATGTCTTTATGTAGATGCTTCTAGGGAATCGATCCCTGGATCCAAGCAGTAACGGGCTCACCATTGCACCACCTGACTGCCTTACATAACAGACTTGAATATGTTACTGAACAGTAAAAAGTAATCAATATATTCACAGAGAAAATGTCTTTTTGAAAGAAATAGCAAGCTTTAGCTGAATGGTACTTATAAACAGGGAAAGCAGGTATCCAGAGACCATCCACCCTGGTCAGGTGTCATGATTTTAGTCTGGACACTAATGTTTTGGATTTGTTACAGAAGGGCTTGAATAAAGAATTGCTGATATAATATTAAAACCAAAACATAAGATTTAGGTCAGGAATGCCAACACGTGATCATCCAACAGCAATTTGAGCAATGTGAGGTGAAAAATTCCTGCCATGTATAAATTAATGGTCATAGCACATAGATTTCTAGTGTCAAATGCATTAGTTCCAACCTCTAGATGAGTAACAAGCACGGCTAGATCTGTGAACGTGAGCAAAACTGTTACGCTGCTTTGGTGAGCTCATCAGTAAACTCAGCCATGATGTCATGGATCCAGATATCTCGGTCCTCCTGAGACGTGTCCACCAGGTACACGGTAAGCTTACGGTCCCATGGCTGTGCTGCATCCTGCACTGATTCAACCCGGGCTACCAGCGCCTTTTTCTCCATGTGGTTCCTGAACACAATGGAAGCCTCTTCAGACCACTGCCTGGCCTTCACGCCTAGAAACGATTTATAAAGGGTTAGATTTACGTTTCTACATTTTTACCACTGCAAAATACAGTCAGAAAAATACTGTTTAGCTTTAGTAACTGCTTCATCTTGGTCAGTGTCACAGTGGGTCCATATAATTGAACGGAGTGACAATCCATCTCTTAGTATCACACCTATACATCCTAAGGTCAATTTAATCAACTTAATGGCATTTTTTTGGAATGTAAAAGAAATATGGGGTAGATTATCAGGGCGGGGGGTTGGGGGTTCATGCTTCTAGCACTCTAGCAGGAAACACATGATGAAATCAAAGACAGGACAAAGGATAATTAAAGAAATACATCAGCGTGAGAAAGGAACACAAAAAATCTACTTACTAATAGTCAAAGTTAGAGAACAGTTGTTAGGAGAGTTCATAAAAGTTTATTCAAGGTAAGATTTCTCAACTTAAAAACATTGTAGTAGGGTGTTTGGGTGGCACAGCAGTCAAATTCGCTAGACCATTGCCAGCCTGAGCAGGCAACAAATGCAATCAACGTTACATCACAGCCAGCACATGGTACTTTGATTTGGGAATGAAAGTATTTCATACTAATGTTACTATTTACTTTTAAACTATATATTGGTAATGTGTTTAGACATCCAGGCTTAGGGAAGCTTTTCCTAATCCTAAAATTTCCTTGCAAAATGACATGTGGTGAATAAGAGCCAACGCGGCCTTTAAAACAAACCAGCATTTTAACAGATGGCAACTACAGCTTGGTCGATGTGGAATAGCATTCATAGCATCCATCAGATGTTTTTCCCCTCCAGATGTTTCCTGTTATTACTTGCAATGCTCTTTACAGCCATTTGGATACTGCAGCAAATACTGGTAGAAGAAATGATCGTAGAACTTGCATCCCATTCTAAACTGGCCTCTTTGGTTCATGTTCTCCCCGTGTCTGTGTGGGCTTCCTCCGGGTGCTCTGGTTTCCTCCCACAGTCCAAAGACATGCAAGTGAGGTGAACTGGGGACACTAAATTGTCCAAGACTGTGTTTGATATAACCTTGTGAAATGAAGAACCTTGTGTAATGAGTAACTATCGTTCCTGTCATGACTGTAATCACAGTGTAAAACATCACGTTAAAATCCTAATAAACAAACAAACAAACATAGTTTGCCACAGATGCACTTTGTTCGCACTGTCATTTTATAGTAATTTTTGGTCTGTTGCTTTGGTTCTGTCCATCTGGGAAGCTCCTTCTACCTCCTCTTAGGCTTCCCTGAGGGTGTCTTTGATCAATAACTTTCCCTGGGTGCTCGTAGCCTAGTGGGTAGAGCTTTGGGTTATCAACCGGAAGATTGGCGGTTCAAATCCAGGCTCTGCTAAGAATCCACTGTTGGGTCCTTGAGCAAGGCCCTTAACCCTGTCTGCTCCAGGGGCGCCGTAAGCTGGCTGACCCTGCGCTCTGACCCCAGCTTCCAAACAAGCTGGGATATGCGAAGAAAGAATTTCATTGTACTGTTTATGTATATATGACAAATAAAGTATATTTTCTTCTATCTTCTTCTTCACAGGAGCTGAGCTTAGGGTTGCTTACCCACCCCACCCCTAGTTGCTGTCTTTTCACGCTATCCAAGCTGTCAACAGTGATGTTACCTGATCATGTTTCTAATGATTAAAGCAGTGTAATATAGCACAGGTATCAGTAATGTAGGAACACTGTGAGCAGAACCAGTTCAGCATTCCAAATGTAGATTTTATGCAAAGTAGGTAGCAAACAGTTCATTTCAAGCGCTAACTTAACATGTTAATTAAATGCTAACCCTCCACAGGTGCAAGCTTTAACATGCAGTCTGACCCCATATTGACTAAAACTGGCTTTACCATTTGGGATTTAATGTCTAGAAGTTCTGCCCTTCATTATTTAAATCATAAAAATACATAAAAAACATTTTCTGTTTAAAATCTTTACAGACTGTAGCTGTGCTCTCAATTTTAATAAAGCATTGGATGTTGGAAATGAATTTAAATTACACATTTTAAATGACAGCATTAAACAATGACTTCTCTGTCTAACCGGTTAATCAATGACCCATATAATAAGGTAATAAAAACATGTTTTTTTTTTTAACAATAAACAAAACACAAAAACTAAAATCTGTCCAATTTGTATTGATTGTACAAAATCATTTTTTATCAGAACAAAAACCAATCCATGAATTCAATGGAATTGTCTGTGGATGCCCACTTTCAAACCAAGACAAGATATAGCTCAGGGCAAGGATGTAAAACAATATCTAAGGATTTGAGCGTTTCCAAGGCAACAGTGGATTTAATAATTGTAAAATGGAAGAGGCTTGGCACAACCAGGAACCAGGAAGGCTCTTGGACAAGGAGATAAGAAAGAACCCAATGGTCATTCCTAAACCGCTACAAAAATCCTGTACATATATAAGAGAACCACTTGTATTGACGTCCATCTTTGCAGCACCCCATAACCTAGGCCTATATGGCAGAGTGATATAAAGACACAAACACTTGCCATCCAATAGATCGGATTAAGCTTGAGAGGACCTGCCATAAAAAATGGGATAAACTGCTCAAATCCAGGTGCGCAAAGCTTGCAGCTGTAATTAATGCCAAAGGGACTTCTACAAAGTATTAAATAATGGGTCGGAAAACATGAACGTGAACAAGATACATTTTACATCATTATGAGTGATTTTAAATGGATATAACTGCCATTTTCCCAACAATCTATACATACTCAAACACACAACTGCAGGGTCTCATACTGTATATGTAACCCATTTTAAAAACTGCACCAATTTACTGGCCCTATTTCAGTGGAAATGTGTGTCGTCTAATAATAAACAAGCCATAAAAAAATTAACTGAATTGACAGATGACATTCCAAGTCGGATGAGCACAGCCTGTGTGACCAAATCATTATTCATGTAAATCAATGTAAAGTGTGACGTCAGTTGTACATAATATGTAAACGAGTACACACCACTTCACTGAAACTAATTTCTTAGTTGCATTCATATCATAAATACAAATCCTACTCACTCCAACCTGCATTTGTTTTTAAGCGCTAAGATCAAGATCCATTCTGTCTATTACCTGCTAGCTGAGCAGTGATGCCCAGGAAGGGGAGTTGGCGGAACTCTTGGATAAGGGGCCTCAGCAAAGCGCAGCTGACCAACTCATGCTTGCCATAGTCGAGCTCATAAACAGACACCAGTCCATTGGTCAGGACACCTTTCACCAGCACTCGATGCCAACTACAGAAATACATCAGATTATAATAACTGTGAGATATACATTGACATACTTTTAACGGCCATTTAATGGCCATTTAGTCAAAAGAGCATTTGTTAGGTCAAACACTGACATTGGACAAGTAGGCTAGGCTAATCAATCGATAGCTTAAAGCTCTACCTAACATGAATTCTAAAACATCATTGGTATGGATGTCATTTTCCACAAATACACACTCACTTGTTTTCCACTTTGGCTGCGTACACCTGGTTGTTCTCCACCTTGAGCAGCTTTTCTTCTGTCTTGTTATAGTACAATATCATCTTTCCCATTAACACCGCCAGCTGGTACATATCCTGCCAGGGCTGTAGCACAAAGTGTCCCGGGTGGCATGCTACTGACACATAAATATCTATATTCTGACCCACTTTGGGCAGCTCCAGGACAGGTGGCAGAGCAAGACTGGCATACGGGGTGCTGTGGGAAACCATATAGGTTGACTCCATCCTGGGTGTGTATAGAGCCTTACTCTCTCCGGTAGTGCTGGAGTTGTCAGTAGAGACTATAGGGGAAGTGAAGGGTGTAGGGCCAGTGATAGAGGCTGTAGGTGGGCTGATGTTCTTTAGAGGTCTATGGTTGCTTAGAAAGACATCCTTCTGGCGCTTCCAGAGATCGGAGTTGGCAAGCTGGTGATTAAGGCTGTGGAAAAGTTCATGGTTTTTACTAGTAAACAAGTACACATGGGCCAGACGCTTGCTTTCTTCCACTTTAGCAATCTGCAGAGGAGATATCAGTAGATTAAGGTTTTACATTTCAATAAAAGTAACAGTTAAAAGTTAAAGGTAACAGTTATACAAACAGACAGATGTACAGGGCACAGACAAAAATAATAAAATTATAAATATATATGTAACAATCCTTTACTATACATTTTGGCTTAAAGAAATCCCTTCCTCCAAACATAAAGGTGTCCAGGTGTAGAGGATTTGACTTTTCAGGCCATAATCATTTTACTATTCCTCAGAGGTCCAATTTTATTACTTCTACACCAAGATAAAACAGCAGCTGTTATAAATGTTAATTTTCTGAACATTACAGTGCAGTTTTTGTTGAGACTCACTCATAAAGGGACTCAGTTATGTGGTTCTTTGTGTGGATGTCAATTTGGAGCATCCATTTTTTCATTCACTGTCTGTTTTACTACCACTTTATCCTATTCTAGGGTTGCCAGTTCATCACATGGCGAGCACACACACAGAAACACACACACTCTCATCTAGTGGCAATTTTAAGTAGCTCCAATCAACCTGACTGCGTATTTGGACTGTGAGAGGAAACCAGAGCAACTATGGAAACCCAATCAGACACAGAGAGAACATGCAAACTCTACATAGAAAGGAAAACAAAGCCAGGAATCTTGCTGTGAGGCTACAGTGCTACCCACCAAGCCATTGTGCCACCCTAATTTGGAGTATGTGTTCTGTAAAGTCAATTTCAGTAAGCAGTCACTGTTCCTATTTGCTGATACTGTTTGTCCATGTTGACAACTACTGCCTGCTTATGTTTTCCCTTTCTAAACCCACCTGTGCAACTGCATACAGGTGATTTGTTGATAATTGTGTTTGTATTAGTGCTTGAGGGCTGACTGAACTACCTCATGCTGGTTTGACATCCTTCCCTAGGTTTGCTGATCAACTAGCAATGATGAGTAAACCAAATGTATGTGATAATGCAGAACAATGGGAGTCAAGTCCCGCTTTACCATGTGTAATTGGATTACAACTATAGTAAAAGCTTGCCTTCAAACTGATGTCACTGCGATGCAGAATTGTGTCTCTCAGCCACTGTACTGCATCTGGAGTCCAGGAGCCCACACTCAGAGACAAGTCTGTCAAACAACATTTCACTGCCTGTGGAGATGAAGAGAGGAAAGATTGTATCCACATGCAAATATAATTGCAATATTTACAGTCTGAGTAGCGAATTCTGTGTTTGGTACAGACAACATTTAGGCAAATTCCACTGTCAAGCTGTTCTCTGCTGTCTGACCTGTGGTGGGATGGAGATGAAGTCATGCAGGAAAGGAGGTGGGATTTCTTTCAGCTCAGACACCTCGATTGATGCCTGTACCCCAAGATCCACATACAGGATGTCTAGTACCCGACTGCCATGGAGGTTAGTTATCTGCGTATTACAACAAGATGAGGTGCTCTTTCAGTTTTCATTAAATAAACAAACATGAAATATGGTGTAATAACATCAATTTGAACCTAATCCATTGAAACTATTTATGTGGACACCTAATTTTTGAGTTCACGTACAGCTAACAGGTGTATAAAATCAATTATATATAATAAATTATATTTATCTGACTTTTTGCACAATGGCACAGCCATGATAGAACAGTAAAGTGCCTTCCCTAAACTGTTCCTACAATTCTGGTCCAATTCTGATACAGAGGAACTCCTAGTCCTAGTCCTAGTCCAATATCAGTGCTTGACCTTACAAAAGCTTTTCTGACCCAATGGGCACAAATTTTCACATATATATACTCTAAATTCTCATGAAAAGCCTTTTCTTCATTAATTATGGTTAAGATTTTGTGTTGTTTAAAAAAATTAACAGTTAAATTACCACCTATTGTTTGTGGTTTAATATTTATTTAATAGTGCATACAGTATTTTTCAAATGAAAAATTTACTAATTTTTTTCAATCTCATCTCATCCCACTGCTTTATCCTGATCAGTGTTGCAGTGGGTCCCCGGAATCACTGGGTGCAATTTAGTAACTCTCACTCAAACCCCCAAACCCTTAGACATAGCCAATCATGTCTGTATGTAGACGCCTGACTGGTCGATAGCACCACTGGGGATTTGAATACCACTGTGCCACCTGAGCACTGTCAATAAGATATATTTTTAAATTTTTATACTAAAGTTTGAGTTAATCTTGGTAATCAGCTTGGTAATTAGCTTTCTGCTAATCTGTTACATATTTGGTCTTGAAGTGAGATGCTTCTTTAATGCAGCTGAGACAGCAATCCACATGACCAAGTCGACTCTTACTTACCTCAGCTCGAGACCATTTGTCTTTGTAGCGAACCAAACAGAATTTTCCACAGAAAGGTCTGGATGGCTCTGAGGGGACCTTACAGAAAAAATGTAAAAAAAAAAAAAAATTATGTTTGTTACACACATACAGTGTATCACAAAAGTGAGTACACCCCTCACATTTCTGCAAATATTTCATTATATCTTTTCATGGGACAACACTATAGACATGAAACTTGGATATAACTTAGAGTAGTCAGTGTACAGCTTGTATAGCAGTGTAGATTTACTGTCTTCTGAAAATAACTCAACACACAGCCATTAATGTCTAAATAGCTGGCAACATAAGTGAGTACACCCCACAGTGAACATGTCCAAATTGTGCCCAAATGTGTCGTTGTCCCTCCCTGGTGTCATGTGTCAAGGTCCCAGGTGTAAATGGGGAGCAGGGCTGTTAAATTTGGTGTTTTGGGTACAATTCTCTCATACTGGCCACTGGATATTCAACATGGCACCTCATGGCAAAGAACTCTCTGAGGATGTGAGAAATAGAATTGTTGCTCTCCACAAAGATGGCCTGGGCTATAAGAAGATTGCTAACACCCTGAAACTGAGCTACAGCATGGTGGCCAAGGTCATACAGCGGTTTTCCAGGACAGGTTCCACTCGGAACAGGCTTCGCCAAGAAGTTGAGTCCACGTGTTCGGCGTCATATCCAGAGGTTGGCTTTAAAAAATAGACACATGAGTGCTGCCAGCATTGCTGCAGAGGTTGAAGACGTGGGAGGTCAGCCTGTCAGTGCTCAGACCATACGCCGCACACTGCATCAACTCGGTCTGCATGGTCGTCATCCCAGAAGGAAGCTGACGCACAAGAAAGCTCGCAAACAGTTTGCTGAAGACAAGCAGTCCAAGAACATGGATTACTGGAATGCCCTGTGGTCTGACGAGACCAAGATAAACTTGTTTGGCTCAGATGGTGTCCAGCATGTGTGGCGGCACCCTGGTGAGAAGTACCAAGACAACTGTATCTTGCCTACAGTCAAGCATGGTGGTGGTAGCATCATGGTCTTGGGCTGCATGAGTGTTGCTGGCACTGGGGAGCTGCAGTTCATTGAGGGAAACATGAATTCCAACATGTACTGTGACATTCTGAAACAGAGCATGATCCCCTCCCTTCGAAAACTGGGCCTCATGGCAGTTTACCAACAGGATAACGACCCCAAACACAACCTCCAAAATGACAACTGCCTTGCTGAGGAAGCTGAAGGTAAAGGTGATGGACTAAACCCAATTGAGCACCTGTGGCGCATCCTCAAGTGGAAGGTGGAGGAGTTCAAGGTGTCTAACATCCACCAGCTCCGTGATGTCATCATGGAGGAGTGGAAGAGGATTCCAGTAGCAACCTGTGCAGCTCTGATGAATTCCATGCCCAGGAGGGTTAAGGCAGTGCTGGATAATAATGGTGGTCACACAAAATATTGACACTTTGGGCACAATTTGGACATGTTCACTGTGGGGTGTACTCACTTATGTTGCCAGCCATTTAGACATTAATGGCTGTGTGTTGAGTTATTTTCAGAAGACAGTAAATCTACACTGCTATACAAGTTGTACACTGACTACTCTAAGTTATATCCAAGTTTTAGTTCTATAGTGTTGTCCCATGATAAGATATAATAAAATATTTGCAGAAATGTGAGGGGTGTACTCACTTTTGTGATACACTGTAGGTGTATGGAATTTCTAATAATCCTTCATATGTTTTCTTTATAATGTATTCAAATATTTGCACTATATTAGGGTATACTTAAAATGGAATATTTTAATTACAATGTTTTAATAGAAATAATGCTGTTTAATTACACAGACGTCATGGGTCACCAGAGATTACTGCTTCTAATAATGTTCTTTAAATACTTTAGTGTCTGTTTCCACAGTTTTGAAAAAATAACAGTAAAATATGAACATGCACACGCACCTGTGTTCGTACCTTTGAGATAAAATAGCTTTCTATTTTCTGTAGGAGCTCATTGAGTTTGATCAGGCCTTGAGAGGGTAGCTGGCAGGAGAATGTGCCATCCGAACACACACTGGTCACACTTACATTTATGTTGGTGCTGTTTACCTATGGCACAATAATGAACAATAAACTCAATAAAGAATACTACTAAATACAATTGCAAATCAGAAAAAGTTGGGACAGTATGGAAAATGCAACTGGACATGATTTTGGACATTTTTTGCACAGTAAAGTTTTAAGTGGTATTTGTGCATGTAACTCTGTATTGTAGTGGTTGACAAAAGTTTGCCAAAGTAATCCCTCACCCATGTGGTTATATCAGGTTATATAGATCAACTTCAACTTAGGCTTGAGCTACTGCCCTTTACACACTGAAATTCCTCTAGATTTCTTGAATCGTTTAATGATATTATGCACTGTAGATGGATAAATATGCAAATCCATTCCAATCTTTCCTTTCCATCTTTGCTCCTCAATGGGTACTGCTTTTGTTATAAATCATGATTACAATCATCTGTTGACATCACCTGTTTAAAATCACATCATTATTTAGTTTCTTTTTTTTTTACATCATTACTAGCCCTAAACTTCCCTTTCCCAACTTTTTTTGGAATGTGCAGTCTTAAAATGCTGGAATGGATGCAGCTGACCAGACAAAACATGAAATATCCTGGATTCATACTGTCTGCAATTAAATAAAACACATGGAAAACTATTTTCCACAGTGTCCCAACTTTTTCTGATTGGGGGTTGTACGACTATTCCACATCCTAGTATGACCAAAACTGGTAAAGTACCTGCAGAGGGCTCTCTAGAGACTTGTCCTGTATGGCTTTCAGACAGGAAGCATTAATATTAATGTCATCTTCCTGAGAGGTATCATATAACACCATCAGTGGAATTTCTTCTCGCTCTAAGATCTCAGCCAGTAGGATTTTACCACTTGCCATGGAGTCCAACTTTTGCAGCACAGTCGGCTTCTGATAAAATGCCTCGAGGCCTAACACACATCCAGAGACGTAAAAGAACATCACAAATTATTAATATGGCAAATTTCTTTGACGTGTATCCATTTATTCCTAGGACCAATTTGGAAACAGAACTTACCGGCCAATTTACACTTTGTGGCTTGGAAAGGCAGTTTAAAAAATCTTTCATGCAACTCTATAAGCTTGTTTTTACTGATGATCTCAGACACGCCATGATCCACAAAATAAACCTGGAACAACACAGTTCAGCAGTGGTAAATTTAGTGTTGCTTCATTACTAAGGCCCCACCTAATTTATGGCTGTGAAAATTTGCTGTAAAAGTCAAAATTTAAGGTTTGTATTTAGCGATTTAACATTTGTATTGACAATTAAGTTAGTGTAACAGACAAACTGTGGTGTAGTGTGCTGACAATGTTTGATGTGTGTGTTTATGTATTGAGTGCATTTTGTCCTTTTGGGGATTCCATAATCAAAGGAAAAGTGTGCTTTTCTACACACATGATCATCTCTAGTCTGTAGTCTGTGCTCAAAAGACAAAGTCAGTAAAGTATTACGCTCCCGATAGTTCGTCTGTGTACAGTTTATTTCTAACTTTAAAAACGTAGCAACCCTAAAGACGCTCGGTTACCTTAGCAATCGGTTAGTAAAAATGTCCAAGATGTCGAAGTCTAAAGCAGCTAAAAACACTACTTGGGTAAATGAGTTGAAAAACTCCCAACCAATTCTGGGGATGCAGGAAGGGTGGGGGTGTCAATACACGGACGAGAATTTTCGTCTTTAAAATTAATCTCGTACCATCGCTAAATGTTCTAGATCAACACTAAACTATTAAGGTAGGCTGTGCTGTGTATTGTAGCTTCCATTTAATTCATGAGTGTTATTTGATGAATTTAATGCCATGAATGTAGCACAAAAAAAAAATCTGAAACACAAGGTGTGTGAAATTAAGCACATTTTCCTGTGGATTTAGAAGTGCCCTATTCAGGTTATTAGAATCTAATCTGTAAAACTGTTATATTTGACAAGAACATCTTTACATTTACAAGAATAGGTTTATAAACTGCCAAACTTACCTTGACACTATCAGACTTAACTTCACACACTTGTCCCCGGAGGATGTCCTCTTCCTCACCAACTACTGCAGCTAACTGGCCTGGTGAAAGGGAGTTTAGTGGCGTCCTGGTGTTTTCCTTTTTGTAGAATTCCTTCATCTCATCTTCCAGCTTTTCCTGGGC
The DNA here is from genome assembly GCF_030014385.1 of Trichomycterus rosablanca. Classification (NCBI taxonomy): domain Eukaryota; kingdom Metazoa; phylum Chordata; class Actinopteri; order Siluriformes; family Trichomycteridae; genus Trichomycterus; species Trichomycterus rosablanca. The sequence continues at coordinate 33,840,416 of NC_085991.1, read as the reverse complement.
CTTGGAGTAATCCTGACCTATATATCTGTATCAAACAAAGATACTATTTTCTCCAAAAGAAAGGAACTGCTTGCTCAACAGCCAGTAGACAAATGACATGCAACAGAGATCTTGAATATAGAAAAAAAAACAGAGGTAATATTTGCATAATAAGCTTGTCAAAGTTGTCCTTATTTTATTTGGAAAATGTTTGATTAAATCTGGGGGTAAACAACAGATTCTAATTCTAGCTTATGAAATGAAAGGGCACTCAGGTGGCGCAGCGGGATAATCCACTTTCACACCAGCTTCTGATTCTGAGCTCCCGGTTTTGAATCTCGGCTCTGCTACCGGTTGGCTGGGCGCCCTCTAGCAGGCATAATTGGCTAATGCCTGCAGCAGACAAAATTGCCTTCCAGTCTGCTGGGTGGAAAAGACCAGACTAAGAGGTGGGGTTATCAACTGTGTAAGGATCTTGGTTGCCCAGGGTGCCTGTACAGAAAGTACAGAGATTGGGGTGTGGCTCCTCGTATGCAAAGCCGACCTCATGCGCAAATCCACCGAAGCATGGGAAGGGATTTGTAGGACTGCGCACAAGTCAGAGGGAGTGTGTGTCAGTCAAACATACACCCTCCTTGGGCGCCATTGGTGTCCCCAGCAGCAGAATAGGCTCTGCTGAGTTAGGGAAAAAGGGGGGTTAAATGCATAAAAGTGTTGACCTAGGTCGCTCAGGTGGCACAGCGGTAAAAACACATGCTGTTCACCAGAGCTGAGATCTCGAATACATCATATAGAATCTCAGCTCTGCCTGCCGGCTAATGCTGAGCGGCCACATGAACAACGATTGGCCTGTTGTTCAGATAGGGGCGGGATTAAGCCGGATGGGGACTCTCTCTCAGACTAGTGCGATTACGACCTCTGTGGGCTGGTTGGTGGCGCCTGCACGGAGATGGGAAAGGAGTGCGGTAGAGGGTGTGGCTCTCCGTACACAGCGCTGTACTGCACTGCACTCGTCAAGTGTAGGTGATAAGATGTTCGATTGCTGTGCATGTGTCGGAGGGACCAGCATTAGTGAGAGGATGATTGATGGGTAGAAATTGGATGCGCTAAAGTGGGAGAAAAAGGGGTTGAAAAAAAAAAAGTGTTGACCTTACATGACCTTCTTATTACCTGATGACAACATTATTGGTGTTGCTCGCTTCCACCACCAGCACTGAAGGGTACTCCTCCATGGGAATAAGCAGAGGTGGTACAGCATGAGTACTGAGACGTCTTCCTGCCACCTCTCTCGCCCTCTGATCCTCCAAGTTTGGCCGATTGCAGTTTTCATCCTTCATTACCTTCACATACAGGATTGCCCTTTTGGTGTTGTCCGGCATTGGGTAGTCAATGGTGCACAAATCTGACAGCAGGTGTAAGTTGTCAAGTACAAAGTCAGGCAGCTTAGTATTGTAGGTATCTTGGAAGAGTTTAGGGAGTGCGTGAGACCACACGCCACTGCTGTATTTGAGAAGTAGCTGTGCTAGCTTTTGCTTGAGGTCCTCAGGCAGAGCAGTAAATGATGAGGTAGAAGTGGGTGCTGTTCCAGGAGCTTGTTGCATCTGGGTGGAGGGCTTCTGGGAGGATTGACGCTTTGATGGAAGGTTCACAGCAGGAGTAGGGCGGGTTGTCATTCGGATGGGATCTTTGGCAGGGTATAACAGTAGCTCGTTAGGTTTGCTACTGCATGGTTTCTCAACCTGCACATTGAATAAAAAGACTTAGACACAGAAAGTAACACTCATTATAGTCTTTTTTTAAAAGCAACATTTCCCACAAGGTTACTTGATGCTAATTACAGAACTTTTCTGAACAGAATCCTTACAAATATTATTAAGATCTTATTCATTTATCTGGCTCAGTATCACACTGGAAATTAATTTGAATTGATGAGCCTGAGCAATCAAAAGCAAGGAATCTAAGAGCATTTTCCAGTCTTCAAGGTCTTCCTTTGTGATATCCCCTCTTTAGCTCATGCCAGAGACTAAGGTGGCCATGGCAAAAGCTCGATTCTCTGCCCATGTAATCATTTTTAATGGATGTTTTTTTTTTGGATCATGTATCACACAGCTGGCTCTATGCCTGTTCCATCTGACCATAGATTTCTAGTACATTAGAGCAAATTCTAGGTGTTTAGATTTGTGATTAGATGAATGCAAAGCTTTGCAAATATTTTTTTGCATGGAGGGGGCTTTAAATATTAAATATTAATAACATTAGCTTTTTCAAATAATTTAATGCACACACATTCTTAACATTTCTTAAAATAATAACATATAATAATAATAATAATAACTCCAGTTACAGGTTAGATTTCTCACATAATTTCAGTGAAAGTTTGCGCTTTTTGACCAAAAACACAATTTCATACCATTATTTTTTGTTTATCCATTTTCTCCCCTTTTTCTCCCATTTAGCGCATCCAATTGCCCGATTGCATCATGCTTCCTCTCCAGCAATGCCGATCCCCGCTCTGATTGAGGAGAACGAAGCTAACCCGCGCCCCCTCCGAAACGTGGGCAGCATGCCGTATGCATCTTATCACCTGCACTTTGACGAGTGCAGTGCAGCTCAGCGTTGTGTGTGGAGAGACACACTTTTCCCGTGTGCTGTACATCATGGTCTTTCACTTGCTGACAGTAATTCATTGATTTCGATTTGTCCTGCACTAGTCAGCATTCGCCACGTGACTACCTGCTCTCTATGAAATCACACTCTCATGTTTTATTTGCACAATTATTCATTATAAATCTTTATGCAGGATTATTAAAAAACAACAATAAATACAAAGTCCCTAAGGCTGAACTCACTGTGCAGATATGCGTCCACTTTTCCAGATCTTTCAAGGCTTCACTAGGCAGCTCTTGCTTGTATAGCTCTGTGTATAATTGTGGAAGCTTGGACACCCAGAAGCCATTGCTGTGCTTGCTCAGAACCTCTTTCAGGCGAGATTGCACCAGTTTGGGACTGTAATGACTTGAAGGAGGAGAATTAGATTTTGCTGAGTGTGTAATTTCATTAAGGTTGGAAGCTGTAAATATAAACACATAAATATAAAAATAATAATACAAAAAATAAACACCTAAATATAAAAACATTATGTAGAGCTAAAATCTGCATAATATGTGACCAATAAAATCAAAGTTTCTGGATATACGTATACTGTACACACAGATTTCACATGATACAAAACTAGCTCTGATTAAAACTAGTCAGTGTCTCAGTCACTTACCACTGCTCAGTTGAGGGGTTCTGGATAGGTGAGCATGCATCTCTTTTTGCAGTCGTGGTGGCAGGGTCATCCTTTTATCTGTTCTGATAAAAAGGTAAAAGACGTATGTTTTGTGACAATTTATTTCATAACAAGCAGGAAACAAGCATCATCACCTTCTAGCAAGATGCATCAAACTCCTCTTATTAACTTAATGTGTAAAAATAAGAAGAGCACACAGAAAATTTTGTTTTCTTAGTTACCACAAGAACAATATTTTCACATTTTTATTTTTGTATGGTGCTGACTACAGGACATAAATGTAAGACTGATGACTATACGTCCAAGGGCGGATATTAATCTAATGCCAATTTGCACCACTGCTGCAGTTACTGTAGTGAAAACTAGACATTATGTAAGTTATTTGGAAACCAGCAGAGGTTTTAACAACAGTCGTTTCTAGACATTTTAAACATTAAACATTAACATTGCTTAATAAAACATTTTAAATCCCACTCCTAAACAATACTGTAACACTGTCCCTGTAAGATCAAATTAGAAACTAGCAGATAAAAGCTAAAAACTACATTTTAATATTATTTTTTTACCCATTTGTGCATGTTTTAATTTGCATAGTTATTCTTTGCAAATCGCAGAGACATGCCAATAACCTGCATGGGTAATCTATAGAACTTGCTAGGGCTCTCAACCCCCTACTGAATTTAATCAAAGGCTTGCAAGAGACACTGCTTCACAATTAGGTTGCTGGGCAGAGAAATGCTATAGGCATTCTTATTAGCACAAATAAAAAAATACAATATTGATCTGTCTGCCTACACAAGCCACTAGGACCACTGTGTATAGACAGTAACATCAAGCAAAATAATGATTCAGCATAGGTAGGGCTTTTTGAATATTTAGATAAACAGGCATGATTGGCAATGTCGGGAAGAAGGGGGAAGGGGTCAGATAAAATAAGGATGGTCACATCTGAAGGGGTATCTGGCATAAAACTGCTCCAAATCAAATCTCAGCAGTGTTATTGCCTAGCTGGGCATCTACACAGACATGACTGGCTATGTCGGGGGGTGGCTGAAGCCCTGCGATGAGTGGTTGGTGCCCCGTCCAGGGTATTCCATTTTATTTATTAGAGTCAATTATTTTCACTTGCTAGAGACCACACACTGCCATTTGCCAACAACCAACCCTTGTGAAGACACTTCCTCCGGCCAGCAGGGGCTGTAATTGCAGCAGTAATAAGAAATCCCTGAACATCCACTGTCCCTCTCCCCTAGAAACACACCAGACATGGCAGTCGTGTGTCTGTGTAGGCACCCAGCTAGTCTATAGCACAGCTGAGGTTGGAACTTGCACTTAAATGAAAATGAAAACACAATGTTAAGCTTTAATTTCATATTATGCTGCACACTCCAGGACCTTTCTTTTTTGTAGTGTGAAATTCCTATATAAGATTAGTAAAACATAATGTTTCTAAGTTCCTGTACAGTGGTTAAAAGCTTTTGGCTCTTATTTCATTCAGCTTAAATGCCATTTACGATTAGTCTGTTTAAATCAGACAAAACAGAGTGGTTCTTGTTTCATTTAATTCCAGGTGTCAGACTGCTCAAACCTTCTGTGAAAACTGCGCTAAAAGAAAAGCGCTGATTCACTGCAGATTCATTTATAATGGCAAATCTGGGATGGCAGGTGGATTAGTGAGCCCAGGCTCAGCTCTTTAGTTATGCCACACCAGCTCGCTGTGCCGCATTGTGTGTGTGTGCCACAGCAGGAGATACAGAAAACAGCTGATTGGTAAAAGTCTGTTGTTTGGTCTGACAAGCACTGACTGCAGGCTGGAATGATGCTATGCACACATGGACGCACACACAATATTCTCTCTCTCACACACAGAAACACACACACACACAGCAGCATTCATTCAACGACTAAACAGACTGCAGGCTAATTCAAAAGCTAGCATCTCTGGATTCTGCATTTCTAATTCAAGTCAGGGGATGTGCAGAGAAAGAAAAGCAGCCGAGAGCTGAAAACACAGGAAATAGGGAGGGAAAGGGGAAGAGTATTTTTTCATCTGCTCTTATATCTTGACTCTCAATAGCTGGCTCAAAGAAAACACTAGTTTATTATATCTGTGTTTAAATAATACAGGTACTGTGGATTCAGAAAGTATTCAAAACCCTTGACATTTTGCACACTTTATTGTTGTGGATTTTAATTTTGAATGGATATAATTCAATCTAATCACCCATAATGACAAAGTGAAATATCTAATTGACTAACTGAAGATCAAAACCTGAAATCTCTTATTCACAAACGTCTTCAGGCTCTTTATTCAATACTTTGGAGAAGCCCATTTGCCAGCAACTGTAGCTGAAAGTCTTTTTGGATATGTATCTACAAGCTTTGTACACCTGATTTTGGGCATTTTATCCCATTCTTCGTAGTAGTGAGCCAGGTAATAGGCAGCACCTGTTTTTGCCAGACAGTGCTTTCTATATCACCCAGAAAGATCAATTTTTATTTCATCAGACCAGATAAACATTCTCATTATTTTGCCAGTCCTTTAAGTGCCTTTCAGCAAAGCAGGCTATTATATGCCTTTTGCTAAAGAATGGCCATTCTGTCATGAAGACCTGTTGGTGTGGTGCAGAGATGTTTGGCCATCCAACAGGTTCAAGTCTTTAAGAGGGCCTGTTGGGTTTTTTCCACTCTGAACAAGGCCAACTTTAGGATCTCATGATCTCAAGTTCTTTCATTTCGAGATCATTAAGGCCACTGTGGTCCTCAAAGCTTTAGATACTGTTTTATATCCTTGCCATGATCTATGCATAACAAGAATTTGATTGTGAAGATCCACAGATGTGTGCAATTTCAAACAATATCCAATCAAGTCCAATTACAAGGGGAATCTACACATCTATGCGATAATTGAAGCAAACAGGATGCAGCAAGATTATATAGCCAAGGGTGCTCTTGGATAGATTGAATGCTTTCTGATATTTTTTGTACCTGTCAGACGGTAGGCTGCCTTTTCTACTGGGTGTGTTGGGTGGAGTGCTGGATTTACTGCCTCTCCTGTCAGGCTGAGGCTCCCTCATGCTCCGTCCATGATATCCATCTCGACCCTGATAACCTATGTGATCAGGTTGCCTCAGTGATGACCTGGGCTGGGCTATGGAAAATATATTCTTTTAGAGACAACAAACTTTACAGCATAATATTTACACTATTTTATTAACATAAATATAAACCATAGTAATATGTACTTGATTTATATAATAATAATAATAATTACATTACCCCTACCTGCCAGTCCAAACTGAGCATGGCAGGTCAGGATATTACATTTACATCAGTGGCGATTTCTCTAAGACTGCAAGGAAAGCTCAGCTTCCCCTAAAATGTAAAAAATGAAATGGTCAAATATGTACAGTTGTGTTAACATTTCATTGACTACAAATGCGTTAGAACACGTTCATCTCGAAGACGAGTTCGTTCAGAATCAGCTACTTATCACAAATCGACTGACTCGAACTTCTCATACATTCCCGGAGCGTCAATGCATTTGCCCATAGAAGCTGAGCGTCTATTCACTTCAATGGGGCTGCATGGAGAGGGTTTTTTTCATTGCTTTGAAACTCGCCGGTCATTGGATAAATGCCACGATTTTGTCCCGCCCCCGGACGCTGAGCGTCTCTGGGGGTGAATGGAGCTGTGGGCAGGTCTGGACGCTGAGCTTCTGCAAGATGATTGGAGGATCAGTCGAAAGGCTGAATCCCGTTTTGATTGACAGCTATCACTGGGAGCTTCAGTCCCATCGCGGATTTCGCGAGTGAAGTCGAAAGACAAACTGCAACCCATTTCAGGCCATTTTCTTGAAAAGGAACCGAGGGCACAATTTATATATAAATAAATTGACAAATTTTAAGATGTAAGCCGACAATGAGCTTCCCCTCTTTGAAAGACCAGCAGCCGCCACTGATTTACATGTAATAGAAATCTATTTTACCATAAACATACAGTATGTATACAAAAATAATAAACAATCCTCAATAATCCTAGTAAAAAATCCTCAATTACTTGCTGCAAACAACTTAAGATTCAAACAACTAAGGATACAAAAACATATTTACAAAAAATAGCAGGGATAGTCTGCAGTAACCAGATTTACCTGACATTACGTACTTAATAAGATAATCTTGACGCAAGATCCTAACAGTATTTTTTAAAACTTTTTCCCCAATTTTCCTCCTAATCTAGTCGTATCCAATTACCTGCCTGCATTACGCTTCCTCTCGACTGATGCTGATCCCAACTGCTGATTGGAGTGCGAGACTGACACACGCCCCTCCGACACGTGTGCAGTAGCCGACTGCATCTTTTCACCTGCACGAGGCGAGTTCATATGCGGATCAGCTTTGTGTACGGAGAGCCACACCCTGATTACATTATTCCTCGACTCTGTGCAGGCAGCATCAATCAGCCAGCAGAGGTCATAAATGCGTGAGTTTTGAGGTCCCTATCCGGCTTCCTGCCCTGTATGAACAACGGCCAATCATTGTTCATGTAGCCGCACAGCCCAGCCGGATGGCGACGAGTTCGAAATGTCAGCTCTGGTGTGCTAGCGTGTTTTAACACTGCGCCACCTGAGTGACTTAACAGTATTTTTTTAAACAACTTTGATTCTCACCAAAGCATTTCTTTGAAATGCATATAAAAGAGTAAAGCAGAACAAACAAAATAATTGTGCGGATCTCTATCTTGTTCACTGCCTCAGTGGACACCAGTATCCATGCCATACACGCTCCATTGTAATGCATCAGATTCACATATTTAATTTTTTTCTTAATCAGGAGCCATGTAAATCAACCATCTACTCATTTTATAAAGAAAACCAGAGAACCTGGAGAAAATGGCCATGACGAGAGCATACAAATTTCAACACAGACACAACAACCAAAGGCAAGAATTACACCCTAGTCTCAAAAGCTGTACAGCACTAAAACTGTCATGCCACAACCCTGCTCATCCTAAATACACAATTTATATCACCTTCTTAAAACGTCCAAATACAGAACACAGTCTGTATACAGACATGGGAGTGTCTGATAAAAATATTGCGTTACATTGTAAAACCTTTCAGCTAAATCATAATGGCACTGCATACAAGCCCTCTTGCATTAACATTCACTGTAAAATGAATTCACATCTTTCTGCTTTGACTGGAAGAAGACGGTATTGTACCTTCCTGTCTGGCACAAATTAGAGTATTCCGCTATGCAGCATGAATCAATTTTTCATTTTCATTCCAATCTGGCATTAGAGATACTGTATATATTTTAGCCTGGCATGTTCCTACACTAACCAGTCTACAGTCTGGCAGACTAACCAAGAGAGGAGAGAGACAGACTGCAAAGGAGGAGAGTAATTAAAGAAGGAAAATTAATCTTCAATGCTAAAACACAAATGCAAAACCAGGCTAGCAATTTACCTCTTCCTTCAGCTTCCTTTCTTCTATTCTATCTTCCTCTCTCCTGCTTTCATTCCCCCTTTTCTTCCTTTGCATGGCTCTAGTGTAAGCGAGAAGACAGCTGCTGTGTTTCTGCTGTATCATCATACAGCTGCACTAAGACACTGATCCAGAATCAGCCCTGATACTAAAAGTCCAGCAGGCTGACAGTACTGGCTGCACGCTGGCCGCATAGTGAGCTTTGTTCTTAGCATCTGCAGAACTGTCATTATATCCTCAGAGGAGTGTAACTAGGACACAGTCACCTTAGAGTCTAAGCCCCAACACATCCGTATGCACAATAAATACCTTAACAAACTGATGTTAACCATGATGTTAAGTCCAATTAGTGTCTGCGAAATGCAGTGCACTAAAAAACTAAATTAAATTAGTATTTTAATTATTTGTATTTCATTGTTTCAGATTGCACATTGTTTATTTTGGAGTTAATTTATAAAACTTTGCATTTTGACCAATCAAAAACAATGATTTGGTTGCTTGGATAAATAGATAAATACCAGTTACATGGATAAATATTCATCTCTCTGCGATATCAGTATGGTGAGACTGTCCACAAACAAATTAAGTAAAAGAAGCATTAAAATCAACTAAGTATCTAATCATAACATGTCTTAAGATGAGCGCACCTTTAAATGGAGTAAACAAACAGAAGTCATAATAACTACCGTCTATCAAATGACAGCACTACAGGGACTGGAACTAAAGGTTATTACACCCAGGGCTGCTGTATGGGGGGTGGACAGCAGGGGAGTTGGGACAATTCTGAGGGCCTGTCTCTTTATTACAAAGTATTAAACATCCAGACAGCCTCTTTAGTGCCTTCACCACTCTTTTATTTACATGGTTCGGTCCACCGTCTAACCAGGTGCAAATGATATGTGCTAGCAGTGAACAGAGAGTGAAAAGTGGCGGATCAAGTCTCATTTTAATGAAAAATTTGGTTACGAAAATTTTAGTAGCTCCAATTAGTCTGACTGCATGGCTTTAGACATGTGGGAGGAAACCGAAGCACCCAGAAGAAAACCCACACTGACACAGGCAGAACATGCAAACTCTACATATAGAGGAAGATGGCCACCTGGCCAGGGAGTCAAATCCAGGGCCTTCCTGCTATGAGGCGATAGTGCAACCAACAGCATTACCATGTAAAATTACAGTGTATCACAAAAGTGAGTACACCGCTCACATTTCTGCAAATATTTCATTATATCTTTTCATGGGACAACACTATAGACATGAAACTTGGATATAACTTAGAGTAGTCAGTGTACAGCTTGTATAGCAGTGCAGATTTACTGTCTTCTGAAAATAACTCAACACACAGCCATTAATGTCTAAATAGCTGGCAACGTAAGTGAGTACACCCCACAGTGAACATGTCCAAATTGTGCCCAAATGTATCGTTGTCCCTCCCTGGTGTCATGTGTCAAGGTCCCAGGTGTAAATGGGGAGCAGGGCTGTTAAATTTGGTGTTTTGGGTACAATTCTCTCATACTGGCCACTGGATATTCAACATGGCACCTCATGGCAAAGAACTCTCTGAGGATGTGAGAAATAGAATTGTTGCTCTCCACAAAGATGGCCTGGGCTATAAGAAGATTGCTAACACCCTGAAACTGAGCTACAGCATGGTGGCCAAGGTCATACAGCGGTTTTCCAGGACAGGTTCCACTCGGAACAGGCTTCGCCAGGGTCGACCAAAGAAGTTGAGTCCACGTGTTCGGCGTCATATCCAGAGGTTGGCTTTAAAAAATAGACACGAGTGCTGCCAGCATTGCTGCAGAGGTTGAAGACGTGGGAGGTCAGCCTGTCAGTGCTCAGACCATACGCCGCACACTGCATCAACTCCGTCTGCATGGTCGTCATCCCAGAAGGAAGCTGACGCACAAGAAAGCCAGCAAACAGTTTGCTGAAGACAAGCAGTCCAAGAACATGGATTACTGGAATGCCCTGTGGTCTGACGAGACCAAGATAAACTTGTTTGGCTCAAATGGTGTCCAGCATGTGTGGCGGCGCCCTGGTGAGAAGTACCAAGACAACTGTATCTTGCCTACAGTCAAGCATGGTGGTGGTAGCATCATGGTCTTGGGCTGCATGAGTGTTGCTGGCACTGGGGAGCTGCAGTTCATTGAGGGAAACATGAATTCCAACATGTACTGTGACATTCTGAAACAGAGCATGATCCCCTCCCTTCGAAAACTGGGCCTCATGGCAGTTTTCCAACAGGATAACGACCCCAAACACAACCTCCAAGATGACAACTGCCTTGCTGAGGAAGCTGAAGGTAAAGGTGATGGACTAAACCCAATTGAGCACCTGTGGCGCATCCTCAAGTGGAAGGTGGAGGAGTTCAAGGTGTCTAACATCCACCAGCTCCGTGATGTCATCATGGAGGAGTGGAAGAGGATTCCAGTAGCAACCTGTGCAGCTCTGGTGAATTCCATGCCCAGGAGGGTTAAGGCAGTGCTGGATAATAATGGTGGTCACACAAAATATTGACACTTTGGGCACAATTTGGACATGTTCACTGTGGGGTGTACTCACTTATGTTGCCAGCCATTTAGACATTAATGGCTGTGTGTTGAGTTATTTTCAGAAGACAGTAAATCTACACTGCTATACAAGTTGTACACTGACTACTCTAAGTTATATCCAAGTTTTATTTCTATAGTGTTGTCCCATGAAAAGATATAATAAAATATTTGCAGAAATGTGAGGGGTGTACTCACTTTTGTGATACACTGTATATTTAAACTGTAAAAGATGGTATTTAGCACTTTGCTTATTAAGAATTACCAATCCCTAGACAAGAACCTGGTAACATCTTTTTAGTTCTGCAGCTGAAATGCTTGATTTTGAGGCAAGGCTTGGTTGCGCTGTCATTTTGTTATGTTGTCAACTTTAATTTACATAACCACTACTACAAAAGAAGAGTGCAACTAATTTAAAAATTTAAATCAAAAAGCTACATTGATAATTTTAATGCTAACAACACTTAAAACACCTAAATACCATAAATAAACAGATACAAGCAACTGAGTGCATCCGACATTTGGATTGTGAAATGTGGTCTCCAAACCAGGAATTCAACATATAACCCATCCATGAGTTTTGTTATTTTACACCATAACAAAACCAGTAAACCAGTCGAAACACCATTAGGCTGATGGTGCCCTGAAACAGCAGCAGTTCCAGCACTAGTACCACAATGGTGGAAATGTTAGAATAAAAAGTGTTTAATAGACAATCAACCAGATTTTTGTATTTCTCCTACCATTTATTACCATCCGTCCATAGGGTGTGACCCTTATTTGGCAGTTCACCATTTGAGGCCGGCCTGTCTTCTTGGCTTCATGCTGACGAGCCACTAGGTTTGTGATGTTAGCCGCCATATTGCCCACTTCAGCCCTACAAATTACCTGCAGAACAGAAAGAGAGCTGTATCTGCTGAGTAACAAACATGATGTTCAGTACAAAGTACAGAATATATGACATAACGATTAATAGTGAATGATAAATAAAATTTTTTTTTAGAAAATAGAAAGCTAGCTACAATTAAAAACACAGTTGAAGTAAAAGGTTATATACACATGATTTTAATTGCATTCTTGGGATTTCAATGTTAAGGTCAATGTACACAATTTAGTGTGCGCAAAACTTGAATCCCATGGAGATGCTGTGAAAAGACCTTCATCCGGCAGTTCATGCTCAAAACCCTCCAATGAAGCAGAAATAAAACAATTTTGCAGAAAAGTGTGAGCCACAATACATCCACAGTGATGTAAAAGACTAAATTGTCAGTAACACACTTTCAATAAATAGATAGATACAGAAACAGATACAGGTACAGGAACAAGGCAACAAAATGCAGTTTTTAACAGTTTATAACTATAGCTATTTACATATGTGGTATTATGTCTATGTACCGTACATAGTACTATATACATAATAGTAACAATAATAATAATAATAATATGCATAAATGAGAATGGGATTGGGTAGGTACATATGTATTATAATAATAACAGTGATAATAAAGATGTGTAAAATAAATAACTATACAACTGTTACTATAACTGTATCAAGACGCTGCTAAATAACTATACATACAGAGGTAAATAATTGTGCAGATATACACTGATCAGCCATAACATTCAAACCACCTCCTTGTTTCTACACTCACTGTCCATTTTATCAGCTCCACTTACCATATAGAAACACTTTGTAGTTCTACAATTACTGACTGTAGTCCATCTGTTTCTCTGCATGCTTTGTTAACCCCCTTTCCTGCTGTTCTTCAATGGTCAGGACACTCCCAGGACCACTACAGAGCAGATATTATTTAGGTGGTGGATCATTCTCAGCACTGCAGTGACACTGACATGGTGGTGGTGTGTTAGTGTATGTTGTGCTGGTTTGAGTGGATCAGACACAGCAGCGCTGCTGGAGTTTTTAAACATCTCACTGTCACTGATGGACTGAGAATAGTCAACCAACCAAAAATATCCAGCCAACAGTGCCCCGGGGGCAGCGTCCTGTGTCCACTGATCAAGGTCTGGAAGATGACCAACTCAAACAGCAGCAATAGATGAGCGATCATCTCTGACTTTACATCTACAAGGTGGACCAACTAGGTAGGAGTGTCTAATAGAGTGGACAGTGAGTGGACACGGTATTTAAAAACACCAGCAGCGCTGCTGTGTCTGATCCACTCATACCAGCACAACACACACTAGCACACCACCACCATGTCAGTGTCACTGCAGTGCTGAGAATGATCCACCACCTAAATAATACCTGCTCTGTGGTGGTCCTGCTGGGGTCCTGACCATTGAAGAACAGAGTAAAAGAAGGTTAAGGAGGTATGTAGAGAAACAGATGGGTTACAGTCAGTAATTGTAGAACTACAAAGTGCCTTTACCTCTATATGTATATGATATATGTATTCAGCCTGTTGCTTTCTTGCAAATGTCAGATGAGCAGTGATGTTTTCCTCTTAATATTTCAGCTTACCTCTCCAGAGCGGGACTTCTCCAGTTGCACCACAGACGGCATGTTGTACAGCATATCATCCAGTGTGGTATAACCCAGCTGTTTGTGTGGTATGGTTTCACCAGTCATTTGTTTATATTCATCCTGTAGTCGTGAAAGGGCGATTGGAGATCTGGATTGAAGAACCATAGAAAGCATCCTTTTCACTAACTCCTCCATCTTAAAAAAAATGATTACATTAAAACTTTAACAATAAAAAAAAAAGCATGATAATTAATTAGAAAAATAAAAAACATTGTACAGTTCCCTCCACAAATATTAGCACCCCCTGGAATAAAATGACCAAATACTTTATTCAATCAGGGTTGTGGTGGATACAATTCACCAGGCAAAAGGTAGGAAACACCCTGGACAGTTTGCTAGTCCATCTCAAGGCAAGAACACACACACACATTCACACCTAGAACAATTTTAGTAGCTCAAATCGGACTGACTGCATGACTTTGGACTGTATTAGGAACCAGGAGCTACTGGAGGAAACCCAAACAGACACAGTGAGAACATGCAAACTCTACACGGAAAGGACCCTGACAACTCTACTTGGGAATTTGACCCAGACCCAAGTCCCAGAACATCACCACCATGCTAATCTACATAAACTATATAAACTCAAAATTCAAAATTACACACACACACAGACACACACACACACACACACACACACACACACACACATATACACTGAACAGCCATATAATTAAAACCACCTCCTTGTTTCTACACTCACTGTCTATTTTATCAGCTCCACTTACTATATAGAAGCACTTTGTAGTTCTACAATTACTGACTGTAGTCCATCTGTTTCTTTACATACTTTTTTAGCCTGTTCTTCAATGGTCAGGACCACCAGAGAGCAGGTATTATTTAGGTGGTGGATCATTCTCAGCACTGCAGTGACAATGACATAATGGTGGTGTGTTAGTGTGTGTTGTGCTGGTATGAGTGGATAAGACACAGCAGCGCTGCTGGAGTTTTTAAATACCTCACTGTGAATAGTCCACCAACCAAAAATATCCAGTCAACAGCACCCCATGGGCAGCGTCCTGTGACCACTGATGACAGTCTAGAAGATGACCAACTCAAACAGCAGCAATAGATGAGCGATCGTCTCTGACTTTACATCTACAAGGTGGACCAACTAGGTAGGAGTGTCTAATAGTCTAATAAAGTGGACAGCAGCGCTGCTGTGTCTGATCCACTCATACCAGCACAACACACACTAACACACAACCACCAACCACGTCTTTGTAAACATGTAACTTGAGCTGTATATAATATTCATGGCACGATTAATTTTGGGGTTGCAGTATTTTTATTTTAATCAAATAGCAGTGGGTAGCACTGTTGACTCTTGGGTTCGAGAGTCAAGATCGAGCAGTCTGGGTCCCTTCTGTGTGGGCTTTGCATGTTCTCCCAATGGATTTCCTCCGGGAGCTCCGGTTTCGTCTCACATATACATATACATTTCATTTCATTTTCATTTTCAGCATTTAGCAGACGCCTTTATCCAAGGCGACTTACAGTACAGTTACAGTCTGAGCAACTGAGGGTTAAGGGCCTTGCTCATGGGCCCAACAGCAGCAACCTAGCAGTGGTGGGGCTTGAACCAGCAACCTTTGGATTACTAGTCCTGTGCCTTAACCACTAGGCTACGGCTTGCCCGGCTTGTATATATACATACACAAAGACATATACTTTAGGTCAATTGGAGATACAAAAATGACCATGACTGTGTTTGACATTGAACTTGAACTGATGAATCGTGTAACCTGTAAATACCTGTCCTGACCTGAATGAAACCAAAGTGTAAAGCATTAAAATCCTAATGAATATAACAAGCATGTATAATGAAACCTAAGGGCTGTGTGTAACAACGAATCCATGCAATTCGACTGAAATGAAAGTGAAAGTGCAGTAGATAAGATATAGTGGTCATAAATGGTTAGACACACCCTGCAAAGCAGCTTAGCTCGGCAAGAGCAAAAAGTTCACACAGCTCGAAAACTATCGTGAGCCAAACTGACTTTTTCTTTTAAAACTACATTAGGATGTAAATTAGAAAAGCTGCCAGTTATTTTTTACCCTGATGTTAAATTAAGTCGCTTATTTGCGGGACTTTAGGAATGTGACAGCAGAAGTGGTGACATCAGTGTCATCCACACACACACACACACACACACACACACACACACACACACACACACACACACACACACACACACACACACACACACACACACACACACACACACACACACACACACACACACACACACACACACACACACACACACCGTGTATTCGTTACAATATACGACACTAGTCTGACATATCACTTTATACAATTATACAACTGCAAATATGGACCGCCAGTGTTGCACAACAGTACCGGTGTTACGGAGAATTCAGTTCCCCCTGTTTCCCCTTTAACGCGCATGTGCAAAAATCATGACGTTTTTTTCAGTCGCTTCGTTGAGCGTCGGTTTATTTGGAATATGTATTTATAGCGGTATGTTCTTTTCACATTTCATGTTGTATGTTAGGTAGTTTGTGATTAAATACATACTTTAAAGTACTGAGTGAACTACTGTCAGAGGTTTTATTGCTCCAACGCAAGTCAGAGGTTTTCACACTGCTGTCTTCAGCCTTGCTGTCAATCAACTAGAATTAACGTGTCAGATTTATTTGTAAATAAATCCTAATACAGGACATGCTCTTATTCACACACTAGTTTAAGGTTATTCATCTCAGCTGCACTACCATTTACTTTCAAGAATAGTTTCATTCATGGTGATCTCTCGTTCATTTAAACTTCACAAACTGCATCCATGTGATTTTAAAATTAACAAACAGTATGTAGAACAAGTTTAACCTATAGATCAGTCCATTATACTAACAACACAGGGGGGAACACATTTACCTGGAGACCTGGGGAATATGGTTCCCCACATGTATATTACTGTGTGTGTAATTATAAAACACTACAGTGATGCTGGTGATGTATTTACCTGTTGTTATTATGTAGAACAAGTTTAATCTATAGATCAGTCCATTACACTAACAACACAGGGGGGAACACATTTACCTGGAGACCTGGGGAATATGGTTCCCCACATGTATATCACTGTGTGTGTAATTATAAAACACTACAGTGATGCTGGTGATGTTAACTGTTGTTATTATGTAGAACAAGTTTAACCTATAGATCAATCCATTACACTAACAACACAGGGGGGAACACATTTACCTGGAGAATATGGTTCCCCACATGTATATCACTGTGTGTGTAATTATAAAACACTACAGTGATGCTGGTGATGTATTTCACTGTTGTTATTATGTAGAACAAGTTTAACCCATAGACCAGTCCATTATACTAACAACACAGGGGGGAACACATTTACCTGGAGAATATGGTTCCCCACATGTATATCACTGTGTGTGTAATTATAAAACACTACAGTGATGCTGGTGATGTATTTAACTGTTGTTATTATGTAGAACAAGTTTAACCTATAGATCAGTCCATTATACTAACAACACAGGGGGGAACACATTTACCTGGAGACCTGGAAAAAATGGTTCCCCACATGTATATCACTGTGTGTGTAATTATAAAACACTACAGTGATGCTGGTGATGTATTTAACTGTTGTTATTATGTAGAACAAGTTTAACCTATAGATCAGTCCATTATACTAAAAACACAGGGGGGAACACATTTACCTGGAGACCTGGAAAAAATGGTTCCCCACATGTATATCACTGTGTGTGTAATTATAAAACACTACAGTGATGCTGGTGATGTATTTAACTGTTGTTATTATGTAGAACAAGTTTAACCTATAGATCAGTCCATTATACTAACAACACAGGGGGGAACACATTTACCTGGAGACCTGGAAAAAATGGTTCCCCACATGTATATCACTGTGTGTGTAATTATAAAACACTACAGTGATGCTGGTGATGTATTTAACTGTTGTTATTATGTAGAACAAGTTTAACCTATAGATCAGTCCATTACACTAACAACACAGGGGGGAACACATTTACCTGGAGACCTGGGGAATATGGTTCCCCACATGTATATCACTGTGTGTGTAATTATAAAACACTACAGTGATGCTGGTGATGTATTTAACTGTTGTTATTATGTAGAACAAGTTTAACCTATAGATCAGTCCATTACACTAACAACACAGGGGGGAACACATTTACCTGAAGACCTGGAGAATATGGTTCCCCACATGTATATCACTGTGATGATTCTTTTTTTTTTTAATGCAAACTACAGGCACACACACATTTTAAGAACAAAATATCTGTATTAGAAATTAGTGTTAAACTAAATTATGCATATATTACAATTATGCAAATATATAATAAAGAAATCCACCTCAATGCAAATTAAAACTTAAATACATATTTATAGCTTAATAGAAATATATATATTTTTAAACGAAATAAAATAAAATCTGGGATGGTGCCCTGGGATTGACTAGCATCACATCCATAGTGCACTCCTGCCGTACGTCCAGTTTCCCCAGGAACAGTTCTGGATCCTCCACGGCCATGACCAGGATAAAGCAGTTACTAAACAGAAATGAATGATTAATTTACTATCTACTTTATAAATAAACTAAAAGAGCAACATAAAATAAAATACAGCAACAAGCAAACTTTTTAGAAATAACATCCCAGTTAACCTTGGTCTAATCTTCAGTACATGCCAGACAATGAAGGTCTTCCTCTACTGGTGGGTTGCCAACACATGACTGGTGGTACCATCTGTCACATCCATCACAGGCTATAATAGATAGATCACTTTATTAATCCCAGAGGGAAAGTCAAGGACATATATAATAGCATGGTGCAGTGAAAAAGCCAATAAAATTAAGGCATTATTTCTTTGGTACCACCAGTCATGTGTTGGCAACCCACCAGTAGAGGAAGACCTTCATTGTCCGGCATGTACTTAAGATTAGACCAAGGTTAACTGGGACGTTATTTCTAAAAAGTTTGCTTGTTGCTGTATTTTATTTTATGTTGCTCTTTTAGTTTATTTAAAAAGTAGATAGTAAATTAATCATTCATTTCTGTTTAGTAACTGCTTTATCCTGGTCATGGCCGTGGAGGATCCAGAACTGTTCCTGGGGAAACTGGACGTACGGCAGGAGTGCACTATGGATGTGATGCTAGTCAATCCCAGGGCACCATCCCAGATTTTATTTTATTTCGTTTAAAAATATATATATTTCTATTAAGCTATAAATATGTATTTAAGTTTTAATTTGCATTGAGGTGGATTTCTTTATTATATATTTGCATAATTGTAATATATGCATAATTTAGTTTAACACTAATTTCTAATACAGATATTTTGTTCTTAAAATGTGTGTGTGCCTGTAGTTTGCACTAAAAAAAAGAAAAGAATCATCACACAGTAATATACATGTGGGGAACCATATTCCCCAGGTCTCCAGGTAAATGTGTTCCCCCCTGTGTTGTTAGTGTAATGGACTGATCTATAGGTTAAACTTGTTCTACATAATAACAACAGGTAAATACATCACCAGCATCACTGTGGTGTTATATGAATACACACACAGTGATATACATGTGGGGAACCATATTCTCCAGGTCTCCAGGTAAATGTGTTCCCCCCTGTGTTTTAGTGTAATGGACTGATCTATAGGTTAAACTTGTTCTACATAATAACAACAGGTAAATACATCACCAGCATCACTGTAGTGTTATATGAATACACACACAGTGATATACATGTGGGGAACCATATTCTCCAGGTCTCCAGGTAAATGTGTTCCCCCCTGTGTTTTAGTGTAATGGACTGATCTATAGGTTAAACTTGTTCTACATAATAACAACAGTTAAATACATCACCAGCATCACTGTGGTGTTATATGAATACACACACAGTGATATACATGTGGGGAACCATATTCCCCAGGTCTCCAGGTAAATGTGTTCCCCCCTGTGTTGTTAGTATAATGGACTGATCTATAGGTTAAACTTGTTCTACATAATAGCAACAGTTAAATACATCACCAGCATCACTGTAGTGTTTTATAATTACACACACAGTGATATACATGTGGGGAACCATTTTTTCCAGGTCTCCAGGTAAATGTGTTCCCCCCTGTGTTGTTAGTGTAATGGACTGATCTATAGGTTAAACTTGTTCTACATAATAACAACAGGTAAATACATCACCAGCATCACTGTGGTGTTATATGAATACACACACAGTAATATACATGTGGGGAACCATATTCCCCAGGTCTCCAGGTAAATGTGTTCCCCCCTGTGTTTTAGTGTAATGGACTGGTCTATAGGGTAAACTTGTTCTACATAATAACAACAGGTAAATACATCACCAGCATCACTGTAGAGTTTTATAATTACACACACAGTGATATACATGTGGGGAACCATTTTTTCCAGGTCTCCAGGTAAATGTGTTCCCCCCTGTGTTTTAGTGTAATGGACTGATCTATAGGTTAAACTTGTTCTACATAATAACAACAGGTAAATACATCACCAGCATCACTGTAGTGTTATATGAATACACACACAGTAATATACATGTGGGGAACCATATTCCCCAGGTCTCCAGGTAAATGTGTTCCCCCCTGTGTTGTTAGTGTAATGGACTGATCTATAGGTTAAACTTGTTCTACATAATAACAACAGGTAAATACATCACCAGCATCACTGTAGAGTTTTATAATTACACACACAGTGATATACATGTGGGGAACCATATTCCCCAGGTCTCCAGGTAAATGTGTTCCCCCCTGTGTTGTTAGTGTAATGGACTGATCTATAGGTTAAACTTGTTCTACATAATAACAACAGTTAAATACATCACCAGCATCACTGTAGTGTTTTATAATTACACACACAGTGATATACATGTGGGGAACCATATTCCCCAGGTCTCCAGGTAAATGTGTTCCCCCCTGTGTTGTTAGTGTAATGGACTGATCTATAGGTTAAACTTGTTCTACATAATAACAACAGGTAAATACATCACCAGCATCACTGTAGAGTTTTATAATTACACACACAGTAATATACATGTGGGGAACCATATTCCCCAGGTCTCCAGGTAAATGTGTTCCCCCCTGTGTTGTTAGTGTAATGGACTGGTCTATAGCTTAAACTTGTTCTACATACTGTTTGTTAATTTTAAATCACATGGATGCAGTTTGTGAAGTTTAAATGAACGAGAGATCACCATGAATGAAACTATTCTTGAAAGTAAATGGTAGTGCAGCTGAGATGAATAACCTTAAACTAGTGTGTGAATAAGAGCATGTCCTGTATTAGGATATATTTACAAATAAATCTGACACGTTTATTCTAGTTGTTTGACAGCAAGGCTGAAGACAGCAGTGTGAAAACCTCTGACTTGCGGTGGAGCAATAAAACCTCTGACAGTAGTTCATTCAATACTTTAAAGTATGTATTTAATCACAAACTACCTAACATACAACATGAAATGTGAAAAGAACATACCGCTATAAACACATATTCCAAATAAACCGACGCTCAACGAAGCGACTGAAAAAAACGTCATGATTTTTGCACATGCGCGTTAAAGGGGAAACAGGGGGAACTGAATTCTCCGTAACACCGGCCACTTGTCGCTTGTTTCCGATACACTGGGTAAAGGCAGTCAGTCCACATAGCGCTGATGAAACCAACATTTAGGCCTAGTATCGTTTAATAAATGGCTCTCTGTGTTAATATAAACTTACCGTGCTGTGTGCGTGTCTTTGATAACCCACTTGAGTTGTCAGTGCGCTGCTGTTACTCCTATTACTGATCCGGTATCACCAGCCTGATACACCGGCATCACTGACTGGGAAGTAGGCACCAACGCGCATGCGTGCAACTCCCAACAGTCATCAGTCATTCATTCGTTCTTGTTAGTCACTAATGCCAAGTTCACACTTCACGACTTTCCAAGTCGTCAGGTCGCTGTACAGTTCACACTACACGACTGAATCTTTTGCACTCGGGAGTCTTTCAGTCAGTGTATATTTCACACTACACGACTGATGGGCACTAAGGGGTTTCACACTACACGATCCATCACCAACTGGAATCGCAGACGAGCTTCTCTGGTCTCCCTTTTTTTCTTTTTTTTTTTTAAAACACACGTGAGAAGTGACGTGAAGTTTAATGATACCACGTCCAAAAATGCACGTCAACAAATAGCGAGAGATCAAAGTTTGTGCGCTGATGTGATGAAATCAAGGAGGAAAAATAAATGAATCTGAGTGGATTTGACAACACGAACAGTATATGGCTTGTTCTGTAGTAAGTTGGAGGTTAATTAATAATTTTGCAATGCAGCGTGGGTGTTATGTTTTGTAGAGGACGATCAAGTCAGAAATACTGTAAAACGTGTGTGTGCCGGTGTATTCTGATATAAACTATATTAATTAAGCCCCTGTACCACCTGTTTACACTCGTCTCTTGCGTTTCCCCTCACGCTGTATCCTGCGTTCTCATTGGCTGTTCGACATGTCACTCATTCCCAGTCGCACATCTGAGATCAGATATCTGACGTGCTAGAAAACTCGATCCAGTCGCCGAGCGGTCGGCGAGCCGGTCGGTTCGAGTTGTTGGATAGTTCACACTTAGCGACTGAGAGCCGAGTTTTGATCGCCGAGCGAACGCTGAGTTGCTCCCGACCCGGAAAATCAAGCACCAACCAGTCACCGAGCGAAAATCAGGGCAAAAATCGTGTAGTGTGAACTAGGCATAACCGATGCAAATGTTTGAGAATGACTTGATCCAGTTTGGGATGGTTTTGGTTTTTAGTTGGCCTCCTAGCCTTACAGAGATGCTGTAGTTTACTTTCACATCATCACATGAAAATCTTCTTCCCATTAAAGCTTCTTTGAGCGTCCAAAAAGGGTGGAAATCAGATGGTGCTAAATCCGGACTATAAGCTCTCTCTCAGTCTCTCAGACACGACCAATTACTACTCCTCCCACCCCTACCATTTCCAACGAAATTATAAAAGTGCAGAAACTTGGTAGTAAAATACTCTAGCAGGGATTGCAGAGCTGAGATTCGTTACGATTTATTCGAAATCCCAGTTCTGCCATCCGGCTGGGCTGGGTGGCTATATGAACAACGTTTGGCTGTTGTTCATCCAGGGAGGGAGCTGAATCGGGTTCAGTTCTCGGGTGGAGCGGTCAGGGTCCTTTCTGTGTGGAGTTTGCTTGTTCTTCCAGTGTCTGCGTGGGTTTCCTTTGGGAGCTCCGGTTTCCTCCCACAGTCCAAAGACATGCAAGTGAGGTGAATCAGAGATACAAAATTGTCCATGACTGTGTTTGACATTAAAACCTTGAACTGATGAATCTTGTGTAACCAGGGCAGTTGTAGCCTAGCGGTTAGGGTACTGGAGTAGTAATCGAAAGGTCGCTGGTTCAAGCCCCACCACTTACAGGTTGCCACTGTTGGGTCCTTGAGCAAGGCCCTTAACCCTGAATTGCTTGGATAATATACAGTCACACTACTGTAAGTGACTTTGGATAAAGGCGTCTGTCTGCTACATTTACATTACATTTTCGGCATTTAGCAGACGCCTTTATCCAAAGCGACTTACATTACAGTTACAGTCTGAGCAATTGAGGGTTAAGGGCCTTGCTCAAGGGCCCAGCAGCAGCAACCTGGCAGTGGTGGGGCTTGAACCAGCAACCTTCGGGTTACTAATCCAGTACCTTAACCACTAGGCTATGGCTTGCCCTTGCTAAATGCCGAAAATGTAAATGTAAATGTAAAAACCAGTAACAACCTGTCCTGTCATGAATGTAACCAAAGTGCGTAAAACATTAAAACTCTAACAAACTAAACTTAAAGAAAATCAGGCTGACTGACATCCAAACCCATTATTGAGCCACCCAAGACCAGCCTGATCAGCTAAGTTTGATGGACCAGATAGATTTTAGCATGGATCTTGGAACACACCCTCCACGGAGCACCAGTTAATCAAAGGACAACCCACACTTACTCTTTTACGCTGTCATTACACAGTTTTACAGAAATACATATTAAAACCCCCCAGTGAGCATGCCTAGGGTGACAGGGGCATAGTTAAAAGTTTAGAAACTATTAATATAATGTGATTAGCAAAAGGAATGTAAACAAGCAAGCCTTGCTGCATGGCTTTTAATTGCTGTTTTCTTAGTGTCTTGATACACTTGATAATACTGTTTGACAATAGTTGTTTATTTGTTTTCTTCAATAATTTAATCCTAATTTGCAATAGTATGAACAATTCAACAGTGACTATTGCATTTTAAAAGAACTGGATCGATAATTCAAACTATTTCTTTCATTTGTATAGTACTGTAGCTCCACCTAGCGTATACACGTGTAAATGTTCGACTGTACACTGGGTGCCCCCCTCCCCCCCTCCCCCTCCCCCCAGGTATTTTCAGCACATTCAGGAGAAAAGCTTCAAAAGCTTAAATGAGGCTTCATCTGCACTCTGCCCATTGCGATGCTCATACAGCGGTGTATTAAACAGGTTATGTTGCGCACACACCGCGTTACTAATAATAAAAGTGAACACTACTTAATATAATTAATTAAACAGCAGTTTCCTTCTGTTTTATACACCACACCGTCTCCCATTGATAAAAATACGGAACAAAGCGTCCTGTATCAGTTCAGTACTGAACGCGGCGTTTAGTCTCCAGATAAAGAAGGATTGTGTATGTTACAGGACGGTGGGTAACCCTGGTTTGATTGTCTCTTATATAGTGAGTGAGATAAAACACAGCACCAAAGCTTCATCAGTCCCGCACATGCTGCTTTAATATAAGCTCCGATACACTGAGTCCAGTGTTACAAAAGTGAAACAAGATTTAAAGCTTTGGGATCAGATGTTCCGTCCCTAATAAACAATGTTTTGTCCATTTTGTGTTAATTACTTTCATTATTTCGCTTTTGTTTTCCTTGTGGGAATTCCTTAGATGTTTAGAAGAGCGGACGGTAGATAGAGATGCACACACCACGTCTAAACATCTGCACAATCTAATAACTTTCCACAAGAAAAACAATAGCGGGTCAACTGGATAAAATGATTTCCACAGACTAGACAAAACCTTTTTTATCGTCACCAGAGCGGTAGAGAGAACAGAGTGGCGACACTCCCATAGGGAACCGTTGGAAAGGGGGCGGGACATATTTTCTGTGCAGCTTCCGGGTTGTGGAGCTCTGTATAGTTCCAAACATCCCATAGAGCCCCATTCATTTCCACTACTTATCAAACATTTTTAGCTGTTTGTTGCTTTGTTTTAAAAAAATAATGAATTTGATGTCATTAATATACTTAATACTGTTATTGTTTAGCATTTGCTCAGCACTAAATGTTACATGTTTATCTTAATTAATAGGTATAACTGAATTTAGCTTAGTCAGCTAAGCTAAATTATTGACACGAGTCTTTTCACCTAAAATTGATTAATTAAAAGTTGATTAATCAAGAGTCTTGTTACAGAAATGATAATAAAACATCAGAGCCATAATAAATCATGCTACTTTTACTTTCATTCTTAAGTACATTTGAAGGTAAATTTAGTTTAGTACTTTAGTGGAGGTAAAGAGTATTTTTACTTTTATTACTACTTTTACTGGAGTAATATTTCACCTTGGATATCTCTACTTCAACTCAACTACATGGTTTGTGTACCTTGTCCACCACTTACATTAGACAAAATGAACTAGTGCATATTAATTATGAATTAATTCATGTATTACATGTAGGAATAAATTATTACTTACTCATGAAATAAGACATGAATTAATGCTATTTCATGTACCTGCACTATAATGTTAAAGGTATTGGTACGGTAGTGTGTTTATGAATCTGTTCATTCAGTGCAGGTAAACCTTATGAATCCAGCCACATGGCTTAGTGTTTAACCAAAATGATTATTATTATGAATCCTCAGGAAAGTGAAGGGAGGTTAGTTTATGTAAAAAACAAAACATAAAAAACTGTCTAATCTCTGTACTGTATATTGTCTCTACTACTTAATGATATCGCATTATGTAATGTATGCTAATATAATGTACTGTGTGTTAACAA
The DNA here is from genome assembly GCF_030014385.1 of Trichomycterus rosablanca. NCBI lineage: Eukaryota > Metazoa > Chordata > Actinopteri > Siluriformes > Trichomycteridae > Trichomycterus > Trichomycterus rosablanca. The sequence continues at coordinate 33,814,445 of NC_085991.1, read as the reverse complement.
GAACGACCTATTAAGTCATTATAAACATCAATCTTCTATGGAGCTCAAACGCTGCCATAAGTATCTGAATCTGAATTTTATAAATTTGAAATATTTCAATCTGAATTTTATAAATTTGAAATATTTCAATCTGAATTTTATAAATTTGAAATATTTAATGGCATAATTTATAAATTTGAATTTTAACAATGCTTTTTTTGTGATTTGAACTTGTGAGGTGGTGAAATTTGCTGTTGAAAAATTTTCATTTCAAAATTACAACTTGCAATTTTCAGATTTTAAAAATTCAGATAAAAAAAATTCAGATCTCTCAGATTCAAATCTCAGAAATACGAATTCAAGCTTGAGGTGAAACATCCGGGTTTCCCAGGAAAAGTAAACTTTCCAGAGCGATTCGAACGCAGCATTTAACCAATCACAGCGCTGCCTCACCTGCGTTCATGTCTGTGGAGGAGAAATGAATCCCAATGAGGAAAGTGCATCCAAAGTTCTTCAGATCCACAGTCAGCTAATTATTTATAGTTCTGGTAAATACTCAACGTGCTTTACGGCAAGTTTTATATTTTGCGTTATGTAACGCTGGTGGCGTGATAACGCGCGGGGTAAGGTTAGTTAGCGTTAGCTAGCTTGTTGGTAGTGGTTAGCTAAGAGTTTTGCTTGGCATGAGCTGGTCTGAGTTTAGGAAGGCATGGATATTCCGTTGCTTGCACATATTAAAACGGGGAGTTCAGAAATGTTGTGAAACTTCTTTCCTGGTGTGCCGTATAGCACTTCAGAGTTCAGTCTTTACCTCATTTACCTAACACACCTGGTTCGACTCATCTGGTCAGTTGAGGTTGACACTTTGGATGCACTTACCTCATTGGGATTCATTTCTCCTCCACAGACATGAACGCAGGTGAGGCAGCGCTGTGATTGGTTAAATGCTGCGTTCGATCGCTCTGGAAAGTTTACTTTTCCTGGGAAACCCGGATGTTTCACCTCAAACTTGAATTCGTATTTCTGAGATTTGAATCTGTGAGATCTGAATTTTTTTTATCTGAATTTTTAAAATCTGAAAATTGCAAGTTGTAATTTTGAAATGAAAATTTTTCAACAGCAAATTTCACCACCTCACAAGTTCAAATCACAAAAAAAGCATTGTTAAAATTCAAATTTATAAATTACGCCATTAAATATTTCAAATGTATAAAATTCAGATTGAAATATTTCAAATGTATAAAATTCAGATTGAAATATTTCAAATGTATAAAATTCAGATTCAAATACTTATGGCAGCGTTTGAGCTCCATAGATCGTCACCATCACAAACTCCGTTCACTTTACCGCTCAAACAGTTTGATTGACAGCAGGTAAGCAACACGCACTTCCGGTGTTATTGTCCCTACCTTTTCCGTCAGAAATGTGCGGCCGAGAAGTGCAAAACAAATTAACATTTTAGAAAACAAAATTACATATGCCTAAAACAAATTTACAAGTGCTGAAACACTTTTACCTATGCCAAAACAAATTTACAAACACTGGGTACCCAAACACTTGTAAATTTGTTTTTGCTTTCGTTGTAAATTTGTTTTTGCTTTCGTTGTAAATTTGTTTTTGCTTTCGTTGTAAATTTGTTTTTTGTTTTTTTGTAATTTTGTTTTCTGAAATGTAAATTTGTTTTGCACTTCTCGGCCACCGTATTTAACTGACAAAAGTACAAAGAACATTTTTCAGTGTTTTCACTGAACATTATTGTCATCAACTGAATAGTATTGCCATGCGATGGATTGCAACCCTGCCTTGTGCCCAATGATTCCAGACTGAACCGGATCTGCCGCAACCCTGTTGCTTTTAAGGTACTTCTTTGCATTAATGCTGCCATCACTGAAATGTCAATTACCTTTACCAAGGGCACTGACACAACCCCATACCATGACAGACCCTGGCTTTTGGACTTGATAGCTTTTCAATTTGGTCGCATTTCCACTTTGTGATGGTCCATCCCAGATGCCTCTGAGCCCAGAAAACTTGACGTTGCTTCTGATTATGGTTAACATAGGGCTTCTTTTTGGCACAGTAAGGTTTTAAGTGGCATTTGTGCATGTAAATCTGTATAGAAGTGCTAACTCTGTATAAAAGCCCTTTACACACAATTAGTTTCTGCTGCCTTTGTTGACAAACTGGATATCCTCTGCCCATCTTTGCTCTCCAAAAATGAAAATGTCTGCAATGAAAAAAATAAAAGTAAATGTAAGTTTGTGAAAAATGCATTTTCCATACTGTCCCAGGTTTTCCTGATTTGGGGTTGTATCTTGGTGTACAATTATGTCTGTTATAAAAAAAAAAAGAAAAAATTCAATGTTTCCAAAATCTATCTATCTATCTATCTATCTATCTATCTATCTATCTATCTATCTATCTATCTATCTATCTATCTATCTATCTTGTTTACATAACTGGTTTGTAGTTTGTAGGCTGGTGTGTGGCCTTTTGATTTGTGTGCTTTCATCACTGTGATAGGTATAAAGGAGAAGGAAGTGCTGACAATGTTTCTTGAGAAAAATCAGCAGAGTAAACTTTTACACCTCTAATACCAGTGCTTGTTTTTATATAAACCCTGTGTTTGCTCGGTTAGTGATTAACCTACCAACAAAACAAGCAAGGTCACTGCTATTTAAACAAGGCATTCAAAAGGCTAGCTAGATAGCTCATATTTAGGCAAAATCATTTTCAATCCAAAGCAACAGTTGTGACAGGATACATGCGCTTAGAATTGTATTCATATGTGTATAAAAAAATATTTTTCATGTAGTATTTTTAAGCAGGGTCAATATCACTAGAAAAAATGTTCCACTAGTTTTACATGGATATTTCATTTCATTTTTATCAACCACTGTATCTTGGTCAGGGTTGCAGCAAATCTTCTTCTATCATGAAACATTAAGACCAGTCTAGCAATACCCTGGACAGTGCACTAATCAATTTTAGGGTAAATCCTTCAATGGCTAAATGAGTGAATCTGGAATTTCTTGTGATGAATTGCACCCCATTGGGGCCCATCTTCTTTCCTGAGACCAGTGAATTTTAATATGCTTCGGACACACCGCAACCTTGATTAGTTACCTAAAAATAAATGAATTAATTGATTAAAATATGTTTGGATAGTTGTACCACATTACATTTGGTTTTGACTTAAAATTTAAACATTTTATTTTAGTGATAGTGTAGTGATTTAGTGTAGTGGCCAAAAGGGAATATATAATTATGTGAATCATGGGTGGGTCCAGGACCTGTACTGGAAACACTGGGAATAAGGCACCCTGGACACTAAAAGCTGGCACACCACAGCAACACACACAGTGAGTGAACAGAAGCTCTGTGGCATATGATGTTTCTTCATTTAGGCTATAAATGATTTACATTCTTCATATATTTTAGCCCACGGTAAAAAATCCTTCTTTTTAAGGAGAAATTAATAAATAATATAACATATATTGTAATAAGACATGTATTTACTGTTCGCTCATATTAAACTATCCAGGAGCAGAGCGCGTGACATGGGGTGCGTCCCAAACGGCACACTGACCTACTCAATAGCTAACAGGCTGTGTGTACTGTTCTCCATACTACTTAGTACGCTAGTATAGGAAACTCTCTGCGTCCCACGTCGAGTTTAGTTGGCTCTTCATACTGTTTAGTACAGTAGTAACGTATGCGTATTCGGACTGTCACAGTCACACGGCTCTCTGCGTAAAGGTGCCACTGTTCACCATTTAGTATTCGCGGAGTGAGATGCGGGTCAGGACATAACCGCAGTCACAAGATTTTTTAATAACAGTCGCTTTTCCAAAGATGTCCAGTATCGATCACCAAACCCGCGACAGGACGAGTAACGGGGTCAGCTCGGACCCTCACAGATTTCGTCGTGAACTGTCTGCTGAGTACTCACGCCATGACCTGGATCTGAATAAAAACATGTCCACAATCTACAACATGGGTAAGTCATTTAAATGTTTTAACTATATAATAACAGCTTTTAAATGATTTTATTTATTATAGTCATTAAAATTGTGGAAAAGCTGACACAAAATAATTGTTTACATACAGTATATCCCTGAGAAATCTAGTATTCAGAGCCCCTGTCTTCTATTTAAAATATCATTTTATTATAATATACACTTTACATCAGATCTTTTTACCTGTAGTCTACCTATAAATTTGAACATAATGTTTGAAGACCTATTAATAAGCATAAACCAATATAAGTTTGAAAAAATAGTGTCTGATTTTATGATAAAATAGTGTCTGATTTTATGATAAAATAGTGTCTGATTTTATGATAAAAGTGTCTGATTTTATGATAAAACTGATTTTATGATAAAACTGTCTGATTTTATGATAAAACAGTGTCTGATTTTATGATAAAACAGTGTCTGATTTTATGATAAAATAGTGTCTGATTTTATGATAAAACTGTCTGATTTTATGATAAAATAGTGTCTGATTTTATGACAAAATAGTGTCTGATTTTATGATAAAATAGTGTCTGATTTTATGATAAAATAGTGTCTGATTTTATGATAAAATAGTGTCTGATTTTATGATAAAATAGTGTCTGATTTTATGATAAAATAGTGTCTGATTTTATGATAAAAGTGTCTGATTTTATGATAAAATAGTGTCTGATTTTATGATAAAACAGTGTCTGATTTTATGATAAAATAGTGTCTGATTTTATGATAAAATAGTGTCTGATTTTATGATAAAACAGTGTCTGATTTTATGATAAAATAGTGTCTGATTTTATGATAAAACAGTGTCTGATTTTATGAAATGGTATTAAAATAGAAAGCTCTTTGTGTGAACTTGTGGACTTAGTTTGTCTGTGGGAATTTGTGCCCATTTTGTCAAAAGAGCATTTGCTTGGCTGGGCACTCAAGTGATGTTTCAGTTTGTGCCAAGGCAGTTCAGTGTGGCTGAGGTTAAGGCTCTATGCAAGCCACTAGAGTTAGACCTATAGTTAAACCAAGCTTTTCTTCATGTCTTTATGCACAGTGGCACAGTCATGCTGGAACTGGAAATGGTCTTTTCTTTATATAATTGTTTTAAACACTCAAATTTAATACTTAGAGGGCATGCCCCAGTATGTTTGTCTATATAGTGTATACACACCGATATTCTTCAGATGGCAACATCAAACACAGTGGCAGTTCAACAGCTTACACTGTTATTGTCTTTGACAGAATATAAGCACTTGAGAGGAAGTATAAAAGGAACATCATCAGTTTCTGAAGACAACATCCCCACAGGTAAAATAAATAAATAAATAAATAAACCTACACCTTGAACCTTAAACACTTCAGAAGTCACTTATTAACCACTGCTGTCGGTACAGTGCTGCATCATCACATGATTGAAATGATGTGATGGCTATAATCAGTCATGAATTAGGTTTATACTCGGTGTTACTATGTTGACTGTTCTGTTTTTTTATGAATAAAAACACATTCTGTGTACACAAATGCAGCTACCTGATGATCACATTACATAACTTCAAACTTCTAGAACTTCTAGAACTTTCTATTTGAAGGCAGCATTGATGGTGCTGTATGAAGATACTGATTACACAGCATTTTAACTCTTAGCTGTTTCCTGTTGCAGTGCTGGGATTACAGCTGGCTGTGGCAAAAGGACCGGACCGGCTTCCTGCTGACAAGGACATGCAGGAAGTTCTGTGCGGGAAGCTACGCATGCTGGAGACTGACCTTGCTAATATCACGACCCTAATCACGGTATGCTTAACCTTTCCGACAGTACATACACTCACACAGCACTTTATTAGGTACACACATCTGGTACATATATTCATTGATTATTTTATAAGTTACATCTGCTATACAGATTAACTGTGGGTATACAGTAAGAGTGTTGCCCATCTGTTGCTCTGTGCACTTTGCCACCATCCTGTACCCCCATAGGACCCCCAAATACCTTATCACCGCAATGACACTAATGAGGTCATGACATGGAACAAATCATACTGCTGTTCCAGTATAAGTGTATCAGTTGCAGCTGTGTTGTTGGTGTCATTTTTATGCAGTGTGTTAATCGTCTTCTAATCTTTTACTCTTAACCTTACCAGTACCACACACACACTACCGCATTATCATGATAGCAATGATGGGCTATAGTCAATAACTGCAGGGTTTGTTAAAAAATTTTTCAAGCAACCCATATTTTGTCCATGATTTTTACTGCGAACCAGGCAACCCAAACAATGCATCAAAACAAAAAACAAAACACAAAACGAAATATACTTAATTCATAAAAATAGTGGCAATCTGATCTAACTGTGGTTTACAAGATATAACTCAAAGTCTCCACAAGGGGGCATTTGTGCCTGTGAAAGAAACCCTAAATTACTGTATACTCACAGTTTATCTGTATGGTAGGTGTAGCTCCTAAAATAATCAATGAATTTATGTAACAAGACTTAGATTTAGAGCAGGGTTACAACTAATATGACAAACCCAATGACCAGTACTGTTACATGTAGATTTACTGTCTATTTCCTATATATTTAAGGAACTCTCTGCTCATCTGGTGTCCATCAACAGTGAAGAAAGAACTATATTTATCACTTTTAAATCATTTGAAGAAATATGGAAGTTCAGCACCTACCACAAAATGGGTTTGTACTCTTTCATATCCTCAATAATGTGAAATAATATAACATATACATTACAGTGAGTGTTTATGTGACTGTCTTCCAGGTTTCCAGCATCAGTGTTTGGAGAACTTTCTACTGGACCAGAATTACTGGCTGAATTCTTTAGAACAGAAGGACTCAGGAATTGAGGTCTACTTTAAACAGGACACCCTTAATCTAATGTACAGAGACTTTTTAATGCAGGAAGGTAACAGAAAATTAGTTATTTGCAGGTATACATCTTACATTATATTTAGATTTCAGTATAAACTGTTTATGGTCAAAATGATGTGGACATTCATCTGAATAATTGTGTGTTTCATAAATGAAATGCTACCAACTTTGTGGCAATAGTTTGGAAAAGGCCCTTTTCAGTTCCAAAACCACTGTTTGACCCTTGGTTTGATAAGTTTGGTGTGTAGGAACTCCAGTGCATAAATTTTAATTTAAATTAGTGCTTAGCCCGCTCAGGTGGCGCAGCGGTAAAAAGAAACGCGCTGCAACCAGGGCTGGATTCTGAGAACGTGGTATCGAATCCAGCCTTGCTTTACCGGTTCGAAGCGGAGTGGCTATATGAGCAACGATTGGCCGGTTGCTCATGTGGGGGGTGGGACAAAGAACCGGATGTGGGTCTCTCTCTGTCAGAATGCGATTGCGTTCTCTGCCGGCTGATTGGAGGCGCTTACACAGAGATGGGAGAGGGTGCCCTTAGGGTGTGTCTCTCCGCATGCAACGCTAGGTGGCGCCAAACTCGTCAATGTGTGGGTGGCAAAGATGCATCTGGCTGCTGCTCGTGTTTCGGAGGGGATACGGGTTAGCTTCAATCACCTCCGTCAGGGCAGGGTTCGGCATAGACAGAGAGGAAGCACGATGCTAATTGAACAATTGGATGCGCTAAAAGGGGAGAAAAAGGGTAAAAATTTATAAAAATAAAATAAAATGAAATAAATTTGTGCTTAGCCATACTAATGGTTTTTTGAGTGGTTGGGCAGAAATTCCCACAGACATGTTCCAAAAATCTTGTAAAAAGCCCCTCCAGAAAATTAGAGGAGTTTTTTTTTACACCTCTCAAAGCTACTAAAATGTACCCCATAGTGAATAAGTAAATGTAAAATATGTATACCGTCATTAGGTCAAACAATTATAATCACTTAACATGTTTGACTCATTTAATGGCATTCTTAAAAAATAATAATATAAGGTAAAGGGTGCTTGAGGGAGCAGCATTAAATTATGCTAGCCCACTCTTTCTGGGATCCAGGGTTTGAATCCCCTGCTGTGCTATTGGCCGATCAGGCATCTACATACATACATGTTTGGCTATGTCTAAGGGGGTGAAGAGGCTGAGGTCCAGGAATGGATTGGCACCCTGTATGGGGTGTGTTATGAAATTGCACCCAGTGATTCTGGGGATGCCAGACCCACCGCGACCCTGACCAGGATAAAAGCTTTGGTAAAACATAAAAATAAAGTGGAACAAACTATGAATATGAATAATAATAAATAACTAGTTGTGTCAGTTTTTAAGGCTGTAATAACTGCTGTAGAATAATAAGGCCTGATTACTCATTGTGCTAATTAGCCAGGAGCCTCTTACTTTCATCTACCACTGGGAGAGTGGGTGTTGCAGAGCAACAGGGTCCTGGAAAACTGGGTTTGAGTGTCATTTTGGTCACTGTGTTAATACATAAACGTGTTTTATATGTGTTATTTCATAATAAATAATAATAGATTTGACAAAATGATAAACTGTGATAATAATGCTTACCATATGTATTATAAAAACATAAATACTGTCATATTGTAAGAGATGCTGTAATACAGCGAAAAGCACAATAACAACTGAAATTTAGACTGATTAGAACATTGTGTTTTCTGTCTTAGGATCATTTTTTGGGAGCTGCACAGTAAATCAGATGTTTGATAGTTCCACATCAGGCAGTGATCTTTATCTGGAGAAAGGGGTTATAGCCATGTTTGAGCCTCCATTCCTGGGCTCTGGGTGGACTGTGATGTCCTTGGCAGATGGATCAAGAGGAACTAAACCTAGGCCGGCAGTGGAACCGGTCATTCCATTTCATGAGTGAGTGAGAGAGAGTGTGTTTGTCTGGAAATATTTCCACATGGTGCACTAATTAATTCAGTATTTTCCCTAGGTGGTTTTTGAAATCCTGTCCTGAGTGGGTTTTGGTGGGGGGTGAAAAAGCATGCCGTGACCTTCCATTTCAGATTGGTAAGGTTAAAATCAAAGTTAGCCCAGTCAGTTGCTTTAAAAAGTACTAAATTGTGTAACAAACACATCTATTCAGCTGTAGGTGTCTGCGAGGCAACAGAACCATATGATGGTAATGGACCTGACGAGCTTAGCTTTGAGGCTGGTGATCGAATCGTTATCCTGGGCTTCCTGGTAACCTGTTTTGAGTGGTTCATGGGCAAGCTGGAGAAGACTGGTGACACAGGACTCGTCAAAAGCCGCCTTGTCAAAGCAACTGATTCTCTTTGTGAGTAAGTGCCTGAATTTAAAAGACACCACCATGTTCTTTAAAGTTACCATTTTATTTTTTGATAAAAATGTTTACTGTCTGCAAAAATCTGAATGTATATCTTACAAGAAAAATATGTTGTAATAGTGGAAAAATATAAGTTTTCATTGTTAATAGCTGAGGGTACTATGATTGGGTTTAAAAGAAGGATCAACCAAAGGCTCAGTCTTTGCAAGCAAGGTGTTTCGTGGCTTACCACTGTGTACCAAACATCGTGAGAGAATTATCAATCCATTTAAAAAGAATATATTTCAACTCAAATAATTCAGCTTTTTCCACTATCTGTTATACATAATACTGTGAAAAGATTAGAAAAGATCTTATGTACTTGTGTCAGTTAAATAAAGATTTAAGAGAATGAACAAATCACATATACTTCTTTTACTTTTACAAAATGTCCCACCTTTTCTGGAAATATATAAAAAGTGAAAAATGCAACCCTAACATTAAACTATTTAAAGCATTTTTGTTTTATTTTTACATTAGCAACTGCTTCCAAAATGCAGGCGGAAGCCCAGCAATGGACTAGTGTGCCCTGTCCAGGGTATTTCTGACTTGCAACCAGTGTTTTCAGCTGCAACCCTGACCAAGATAAAGCGATTGATTTAAATGAAATAAAGTGCCAAATTACTATTATTTCAGCTAATCATGATTAGGATCAGGTGGCAAAGATGTAAATCATCGTTGGCCCACTACCACTGGGCAATGCTATTGGCCAGTCAGGCATCTACATACAGACATGATTGACTATGTCTTGGGTGGGGTCTGTCTGTCTATGATTGGCATCCTGTCAAAAACCTGGTGTAACCTGGGTGTGTTACTGCACTGCACCCAGTGATTCTGGGGAAACCGGACAACCGTGATCCTGACCAGAATGAAGCCATGGTAAAACATGAATTAAATGAAAATTAGTATTTGAAACAACCTGGTAGGATTTGTAATCCTACATTTTCATGCATTTGGTAGTTATACTGACTAATATAATAATATTCACTAAAGTTCTTATAGAATATTGTATAGTAATAGATCTTATATATTTATTGTTCATAAAGGATCGGGTGTAAGCGCTACATACAGATTTAAAAGACTTAAAAATAGGGCTGCGCAGGTGGTGCAGCTGTAAAACACGCTAGCACACCAGTGTCAGCTCTGCCATCCGTCTGGGCTGGGCGGCCACATGAATAACGATTGGCTGTTGTTCAGGGTGGGATGAGCCAGACCAGGGTTCCTCATAACTGGTGCAATTACTACCTCTGCTGGCTGATTGATGGCTCCTGCGCAGAGTTGGGGAATAATACAGATCAGGGTGTGGCTCTCCATGCACAAGACTGATCCGCATATGAACTCGCCTCGTGCAGGTGAAAAGAGGCAGTCGGTACTGAGCATGTGTCGGAGGGGGCGTATGTCAGTTGCGAAGCTCCTCAGTCAGGAGTGGAGGGTAGTATCGATAGAGGTGAAGCATAATGCAATCAGGGTAATTGGATACGACTGGATTGGGGAGAAAATTGGGGAGGGGGGGATCAGAGAAAAAGAGAAAAAAAAGACTTAAAAATAAATGAATAAACTGAGATATCTGATGCTGTAGGTATAATAATGTAATACAAAGCAAAATATAGGCACACAACAATAAACTAGTTTTTTGCAATATAAATAATTGATAACAACAATGTCCCATTTATAACAGGCCTAATTTGGAAGACTTTAGTGTCTTAGCTTTTGTTCATTTCTGATTCACAGTTTTTAGACTTGCATCCTGCTTCTTCACAGTACAAAACATACTGTACTATCAATGTACATAGCGCCATGAGCTCAACCAAATATTATGTTCAAATGTGCACCAAACTGCAGAAGCCACATTTTCTTAATATGAATGAGACAATTATTGCAAATAAATCTGCAAGAAACTTAAATAAGTTTTTGGGTACACCCTGTTTTTACAGATCGAAAGAAATCTTTTTGAAAACTGAACACAGAGAAATCTTCACCTTGGAACAAGACAAGATTAAAGAGGAAACTCTTGCCTTTTTGAAGAAAACATGTCAAAATGATGTTGCTACAGTCTACAAACTTGGTAAGCTGTCTAATTACAAATTTACAAATGCTAAATCATCTAATTGAGAAACGCTGCATGTATAATTTGACCACAGTTCAAGTAGCAAAACCAATGTAACCACTATTCAGTACCAGTGATACTTCAGAGAAAAGAAAGTCAAAAACAAGTAACAGGATTTATGATCTTAAGAGACTGAATACATGTATGAAATCTTCATAGAACAATTCAAACAAAAATGTACTCAATAAGCCAAAAAATGAGTTGGCTTGTGCACCCAGTCTCTTGTAACCTAAGTACATCTAAACAAATAATACAAACCTGCATAACTAAGTAGAACAAAATGGTTATTACTTTAAACACCTTTTTCTATTTATTGGACTTCTTAATCAAAAGTATGCACTCTGTTAGTGGCCATAAAAAAACCAAAAAAAAAACCATTAAACTCTGAACTCAGTGCAAATCTTCAAAACCAAGAGGTGTAATTACAGGAGATATCAGGTTCTTTACATGCCCACTTTCCATGGAAGAACTCTTGGTGCTCTGACGCTGGTGGTCAAACTCTTGCTCATAGCAGGCTGAGTGCTGATTAACAGAAATAACATTTATTACTCTAAAGGAAGCATTTACATCTGCTAATCAAATTGTCTAGTCCAAAGTAGAGTTAAAACATAGTCTCGCATGCCGAATTTCATTTGGTTGGTGCAAACCAAATTTGTGGTGCAAACCCAAACCCAAGTGTGTTGCGGTGATTCTTACAAACTAATATGACCTGCTTCAGAGAAAGGAAGCTAAAGTTCTGTTTGAACAGATTTAATCCTGGATACAGGGGATTTGTGCACACTTTGTATTGAGCATATGATTTTGAATGGATGTAACTGCTAGTTTATCCTGGCAGGCATCTGTAAACTGTCACCTGACATCTCTTCATAAATGTTTGAGGTGGTATAAGTCTGGGCTTTAGCTATGCCACTCTTTAAAGATGTTTCTGTATTTGGCTTCATTCATCCGTGCCTAAATTCCTACCAGTGTCCCTGTTCCTGCCCTACCAAATGGGCTGTCAAATGCCTTTTACTCTCTCATACTAACACATTGGTCCCAGCATTTATCAGGTCATCCTGCAAGTCTTTTGCAGTAAATGAGGTTTCTTCTTTGTCCTGATGAGATTGCTAATGGCTCTGTATGTATAAAGTGTTTGGCTTTCTTTCAGGGTCAGGCAGGTTTCTTGCTGCGCTATAAGTTTAGAACTTCTAGACAATACTCCAAATTGTGTTTCTAGGAATGTTCAAGATCTTGGAAATCATCTTATACCCATTTCCCCTTTTGGTGCAATAAAATAATCTCCTTTCTCAGCTTTTGTGACAGCTACTTAGTTTTCACCATGGTTGCAACACATACAGTATCTCTGGGTGGTGTTTATATAACACATTAGAGATAAAGGAAATTAAGAGTTGTTATTAAGTTCTCAATGGTTTAATCATGTTGTAACCCAACTTTAGATCATACAGACCAGCTGTTATTAACATATAAATATTCTGCTGTGCTAAAATACTACATCATTAATTTTTTTGTTCATCATTCAACTGATTCCCGCTAGCCAAATTTTCATATAAAGCTAAAGCTTTTTCTAGGGGTGGAATATTTCCAATTGCAATTGTGAATAATGTTAAAGAATAATATATAGTCTTATAAAATTTAATATTTTACACTAGATTCTGACAGGTACATGTATTTTACTGCATGTCAACACAGTACTTAAAATATTTTTACTGATAAAGTTTCTCAATGGAAATGTAATGATTTCACTAATCATGTTTTAACATATTTTTGTGTTAAACCCTAGAGACCAGCCTAAAAAGGTGGTCTAGTGTTTATGTTATGGGATATTAGGTCAGGACTGCACCATGTGTAGGATGGTGCACAGAAGCATTTATTGTTAAAAAAACGCCTCCCCCAAAATGTTTTTTTTTCACTATTTGGTGTTAAGGTATAATGCAGGGTAGCTGACCTGTCTTGTCTAAGTTGTGTGGTAGGAACTCCCCAGACAAATGGTGTTTCTGAAGGTGCTGGGTCTTCTTGCTCTGTAACAGGCAGTAACCTTTATTACTTAGTGCACAATAAAAAAAAAACAATTAATGATCTTGTGCCAAAATAAACCCATGTATAAATACAATAACAATAATCAGAAATTAAATATTTTAAACAGTTTTTACTTAAGACAGAATTAAGTACATGCCAAGGCAATGAGAAAAGAGAATATTCCAGTATTGAAAAGACTAACCTTGGTCCCAGTCTTCATCACACACAGGAATGGTCCAGGTGCTGACAGGAACCTGAAACTTGAGCTGTGTCTTAGCAGTTTCCACTAAAACTTGAAATTACAAGTGAACACATTAATGGTCTTGATGAAAGCAGTAAGCTGTAATATAAATCAGTCATTAAATCATGAGGTCTTACCATAATCAGTATTTACGGAACACCTATACATACAGGAGGACATGTGCTCAGACAGCTCATACTTGGGCATTAGGTGACAAGCATTAAAAGGGCACGTCCAAAGTTCACTGGCCAGCTGAGGATTGTTCTGGTAAAAACATTATATTAAATTGGCTTAATTACATATTTATTCTTGTGTTTTTGTTTTAAAACCATAACTCTTTTTCACAGTGGAGTAAGGAAATTGAATTTGTTGCATAAAAATAGTAGTTTAGAGGTGCAGTCGGCCCTCCAGACATCTACCCGGACAATATTGGCTATGCCTGAGGAAAGGGTAAGGATGGCAGAACCCTGTGATAGATTGGTGCCCTGTGAAATCGAACCCGCCGAAACCCAAACCAGGATAAAGCGTTGATAAAAATGAAATGGTCAGTAGGTGGATACTTAGATGGCGATTTTCATATACTGTTCTTCCTAGAATGCACTAAAACCCCTTTGTTCAGTTTCCTTTATGTGTCAGCAAAAAAAACCTGTTTTTTAGTCTTGGTTCACTGTTCTACAAAACAGCAATGGAACAAATCCATGCAAAGCCACACCCCCAAAATCTATGCAAACATAGATTTCATAGGGGCCACTCTGTCACCAACATGTATCCTAGGCAGAAGACCTTTACTATACTTGTGCTAAAATACTCATCCTAAATGACAAGCAAAGACAGCAGTATCAATTCACTGCAAAGCAATCACATATGTGTACAGTTACTCACAGCTAGATAGAAGATAACATACATAGAGGAATGGGTACATAGAGGAAACCCACTCCTCACAAACAGGTGAGGCTGAAGGCGACAATTAAACTTAAGGCCACACTGTACCAGCTGTGGAACCAAGCTGCCCCGTCAAACCGTATGTAAATTACACTGAGATATCACATAATTACACTGGAGGTTTTTTTAACCAAGCAACAAACTTAAAATAAGAGATTTTGTATATAAATAAATGTAAACACTTAGCTACTTGTTACAATGAATAATATCTAAATTTACAAACCTAATTACACTTGTGGTATCACATATTTTTACACAAGGAAAAGACTTGTACACACCTTTCTGCACTTGATGAGATGGTATGGAAGCCGACATGCCCGGATTTTATGATTTGGGTCATAGGGGCACTGAAGTAGTTTGTCAGGGTTACAGTTGTCCTCATCTGTAATGATAATTATGAATATTTAGCAGATTATACTAATGATGAAAAGCTCGATTTGATTTAGCAAACTGTGTTTTTCCCCAAACACATTCTAAACCAGCCAGCTTTTTAAATACATTTTATACAAATAGTTTTTTCCCCTAAATCCACAGAAATAAGTCTTGATTAAAATTAAGTGGTTTTCAATTAAATTATGGGGAGGAGTGAAACTGAAAGTTCAAGTCTTTTAATGTATTCAACATAATTATTTATTTTAATTTTACACTTTCATGTATATGTTTCAGTTGCAGATTTCATGTTTTCAGAATCCGATCTTATTTTTACAGTTGTAAATCTTATTTTTTCAGTATCAGTTTTTTTTTCCAGAAAGTCAAAATAACAAACATTGTTTTCTTGATATCACAACATTTTTGTGAACTCAAATATAAAAATAACTAGTGGATTAATGTGCACAAACAAAACAAGAAGAAATCGTGTACATGGACATGCAGAGACATTTAAATCGCATCGTGATGTGGTATATTTGCCATAAGTTTACCTGATTCACTTGTTTTCTTCAAGCACTTTAAATTAGATGAACTTGTGAACCGACTCCTTCGGTTCATAAAAAAAAAAGACTCGATTCATTCGCGAATCAGACTCTCTACTCAATGCTATGGGGTCGACATGTGGCTTTATTTACATACAGGTCCTTCTAAAAAAATTAGCATATTGTGATAAAGTTCATTATTTTCCATAATGTAATGATAAAAATTAAACTTTCATATATTTTAGATTCATTGCACACCAACTGAAATATTTCAGGTTTTTTATTGTTTTAATACTGATGATTTTGGCATACAGCTCATGAAAACCCAAAATTCCTATCTCAAAAAATTAGCATATTTCATCCGACCAATATAAGAAAAGTGTTTTTAATACAAAAAAAGTCAACCTTCAAATAATTATGTTCAGTTATGCACTCAATACTTGGTCGGGAATCCTTTTGCAGAAATGACTGCTTCAATGCGGCGTGGCATGGAGGCAATCAGCCTGTGGCACTGCTGAGGTGTTATGGAGGCCCAGGATGCTTCGATAGCGGCCTTAAGCTCATCCAGAGTGTTGGGTCTTGTGTCTCTCAACTTTCTCTTCACAATATCCCACAGATTCTCTATGGGGTTCAGGTCAGGAGAGTTGGCAGGCCAATTGAGCACAGTAATACCATGGTCAGTAAACCATTCACCAGTGGTTTTGGCACTGTGAGCAGGTGCCAGGTCGTGCTGAAAAATGAAATCTTCATCTCCATAAAGCTTTTCAGCAGATGGAAGCATGAAGTGCTCCCAAATCTCCTGATAGCTAGCTGCATTGACCCTGCCCTTGATAAAACACAGTGGACCAACACCAGCAGCTGACATGGCACCCCAGACCATCACTGACTGTGGGTACTTGACACTGGACTTCAGGCATTTTGGCATTTCCTTCTCCCCAGTCTTCCTCCAGACTCTGGCACCTTGATTTCCGAATGACATGCAAAATTTGCTTTCATCCGAAAACAGTACTTTGGACCACTGAGCAACAGTCCAGTGCTGCTTCTCTGTAGCCCAGGTCAGGCGCTTCTGCCGCTGTTTCTGGTTCAAAAGTGGCTTGACCTGGGGAATGCGGCACCTGTAGCCCATTTCCTGCACACGCCTGTGCACGGTGGCTCTGGATGTTTCTACTCCAGACTCAGTCCACTGCTTCCGCAGGTCCCTCAAGGTCTGGAATCGGCCCTTCTCCACAATCTTCCTCAGGGTCCGGTCACCTCTTCTCGTTGTGCAGCGTTTTCTGCCACACTTTTTCCTTCCCACAGACTTCCCACTGAGGTGCCTTGATACAGCACTCTGGGAACAGCCTATTCGTTCAAAATTTCTAGGAATTTTGGGTTTTCATGAGCTGTATGCCAAAATCATCAGTATTAAAACAATAAAAGACCTGAAATATTTCAGTTGGTGTGCAATGAATCTAAAATATATGAAAGTTTAATTTTTATCATTACATTATGGAAAATAATGAACTTTATCACAATATGCTAATTTTTTGAGAAGGACCTGTATATTAAGCGCTAGACATATCATCGCTACACATTTATACCTTGGTTCTCTTCCCAGCGAGGCACTGTAACCTTGGGTTCAGGTAGCAAATCCCTGCAGATTTGTGTCTTTTTCGAAGTCATTTCTCTCCTGTTTTCACAAGCTGTTCACCTACACACAAACAACATTTTATTCAAATATTGATAATATCAAATTTAGACCAAACTTGTCATTCATTCACTAACTGTACATCTACTAACCATAATTTTTATCAATATTTAAACTATAGTAACCGCGTTACAACATGGCAAAAATGTCAAATTTAGCTGCATATTAAACAAATCTTACAGAAGCCGTTTGACTTTTAAACGAGCTAAACTTCAATCTCTTGCTTAATTTAGTTGCGCATGCGCTATATTGCTGCTTAACCGACGCCGTTCTAATTCACGTCTGTTATTTAGTTATCGCGAGATTGGCACCTGTCCGCTTGTTAAAGGCTGAGATTTGCTTTCTCACTAGTGTCAGAGAACCTTAAACGATTGTCAAAACGACCAGGAACGTCTATCAGAGCAGTAGTTTTGTAGCTGTCCATTAAAAAGTTGGGAGATATGTCCAAAACGACACATTTGTGTTCATAACGAGTCAAATACAGCTCAAATATGTTTAAAACAACACACCCTAATACTTGCTTGTTTGTGCTTTGTGGGCAGTGGTAGCTCAGTGGTTAAAGTACTGGACTACATTACATTTTCAGCATTTAGCAGATGCTTTTATCCAAAGCCATTTACAGTACTGGGACAGTATACAGTCTAAGCAATTGAGGGTTAAGGGCCTTGCTCAAGGGCCCAACAGTGGCAACCTGGCAGTGGTGGGGCTTGAACCAGCAACGTTTTGATTACTAGTCCAGCACCCTAACCACTAGGCTACAACTGCCCTAATTGCCGGACTAGTGATTAGTAGGTCATTGGGTCAAGCTCCACCATCACCAAGTAACCCCAGTTGGGCTCCTGAGCAAGACCCTTAACCCTCATTTTCTCAGACTGCAGTCACGTTTATTAGTGGCTGTGGATAAAAGTGTTTGTTAAATGTTGTTTTTTCCCATTGTCTGGGATAAGGCGTAAAACATAGAAAATACACAAAATCATGAGTTATACACTCAATGCATTTTTCTACCTTAAATTTGCACACAACGTGCATCACGACTTTGTACTTATGAACAGTGCAAACAATGTATTTTGATGTGTTTTTGACACATAAGGGAATAACACTGATACTTCGAAACAAAGCCATTGTTAGCACTTGCAGGCCAAACCACAACCACAAAATTTTTTTAATAAATGTTTCAATAACAATTAAATTATCGGTGATCTTATAGTGGTGTCTTCTTTCTATTAATTGACAGAGCGAGTGTGTGGGTGGGGGGGTGGGGGGGGGGGGGGGGGGGGTCTGTACCAGGTGTGTGTATTCACTGAATTGACAGGTAATTGTATATAACATATTAATTTAATTATACATGCATAACCCTTGTCTTGTTTCTGATTTTTGTTACAGATTGTGCAACTTCAAGTCCACTTCAAAGTAGGTAACATTTATGTCTTATTTTCCATTAATGAATTATGATTATGAAAAAAAATCTTTTTGTTATAATTATATTCGAAATTAATCCTAAACGCCTCAAAAGTGAGGAAGTAAATAATTGGGTTAGTGTGTGATGTTCTGCAGTGGATCTCTGCCTTGGACCCATTGTTTCCAGGATAGGTTCTGGACCTACTGTGACCCTTATCAGAATGAAGCAGTTGCTAATATAGTGCCAATATTAAATGTCACTTTTCTCATTTTGATGTTTTTAGACAGCTCTTCTGACAGTGTGCATGTAGACCTGAAAAGAAAAATGACAAGTATTTTAAATACAACGAGGGAGCCACATGAACATGAAGCTGCACTGGATAGTTCTCATCATCTCCAAACAGATGAGCCCATTAAATCCACAGACTTCCTAAAAGAAACTCCATGCTTTACTGTTCGTTCAGAACAGGATGGAACCAGCCCGGACGGACACTATTCTCTTCTGCTTTTCCTAGGCAGCCGTGACCATCGGCCAGAGTTCCAGCTGCTTTACAGTGCCTACCCAGATTTCCTCCTGTTGCATTTCCAGGGTCATTCAGATGAAGAGGAGTTGGTTGCATATTTAGGAGTTGCACGGGAAACAGCAAGAAAGAAGCGGATGTCCTGGGCACAAAGCAGAATTTGTTTCCTCTTGGGTCAGCTTTGTGCAGGGAGGTCAAAGTACTCCCAGGCACGCGTCTATTACGAGGAAGCCTTAAGCATACCCAAAGACTATTTCACAGACATGTACTTTCTTTCAGCCATCTACTCTAACCTCGCCTTTGTCTATTTTACACAGAAGAATGTGGACAAGTATCTTGCTTTGTCAGAGCGCTTTGCTGCTTTAATGATGGCAGTCTGTGACTGTTTGACTGGCACAGAGGATCCAGAAGTGTTCAAGTTTGCACTAAAGAAGGCCATTCTATCCAGGAATAAACCAGCAGAAGCCAGGGTCTGTTTCCTGCTAGCCAAATTTTATCTGAAGCTTGAAGAGGGGATGAATGCAGTGCCTTTTATTGAACGGCTGCAGATTTTGGCTGATAAGCTGCCTGGCACCTGTGATGAGATGAAGAGTCATGGTTTCTTACTGTTAGCACGGCTTTATAGTGACTATGGTCTTCTTCACCTTGCTGAGAGCTCAGCACAACAAGCGTGTATTCAGGTATGTAGGGCTGTGCTATTTGTTATAAATACAATGAGGGGGTTTGGTTCATAAGGTGTGGTGCTATTAGGTGTGTAAATGTAGGTTTAAACATGCTTAGCGAAGTAGTAAATACAAACAGTAGTTCCTAATAAAATTGTATCTTGTTTTTTTTTTTTTTACCCCCTACAGGTCTCTTC
Source organism: Trichomycterus rosablanca (assembly GCF_030014385.1). Classification (NCBI taxonomy): domain Eukaryota; kingdom Metazoa; phylum Chordata; class Actinopteri; order Siluriformes; family Trichomycteridae; genus Trichomycterus; species Trichomycterus rosablanca. Next base: position 33,794,523 of record NC_085991.1, on the reverse strand, counting down.
CTCAGTGGCTGACTGTCTTTGTGGCATATCATTGCTGTTAGAGAATGCCCGGGAATTGCATGCTGTCGACATCCCAACTCAGGTGGCTCCATGTTTGTCCCGAGCTGCTGCTTTAAAATCTCTTGAGCCCAGCCTTGAATATGTTCATGCTCTGTGTCTCTCCTGGCTCTTTGACAAGCATGGCATGCCTAATAGGGCAGTTCAGTTCATGTGTGGCCTCCTTGACCACACATTTACAGAAACACTCAGCCAGTCTGATGCCAACACAGCTCTGATATGGCTGGCGTGGCTGTATATCTGTGACCTGCAGTACAACACTGCAGTGGTTGTTCTGGACTCAGTCCTGTCTTCATTGCCTGACCACTGCACAACACGCCTGGAAGGTGTTGTCTACAACATGCGTGCCATTGCATTAAGACGTACCGGTGATGTAAAACAAGCTGCAGAGAACTTACAAGCTACTTTGGATGTCTGTGAGGAGTTTGAAGACAGGTACAACTGGGCCATAGCGCTGGCCAATTTTGGCTTTCTAAGTCTGCAGGTCAATGCAAAAAGAGTAGCAGAGGAGCATTTTACCCAAGCAGTAGAGCTGTTCTCCGAGCAAGAGCATGAAGGACTTGAGCTAAGCTTTGTTGCTGTACTTTTAGAGCTAGGGAAGCTCTATATCTCTCAGGGTTTTTGTGAAAAAGGGCAGATATTCTATGAGTGGGCATTGCTGATCGCCATCCTGTATGAAAACCCAGACAGTAAGTATCAAGTATTATTATGGGTCTGTATGTTTGTTAACTTTGAACAGTTTGCTTGCAGAATAGCTTTGATTAATATGAGAAAAGCAGTATCTAACAGCCAGTGGATGTGGGGGTGGGGTGCAGTCACCCTGGACCCTCTTTTCAGTACTGATGCAAATGGTCACCTATGAATTATAAGAACATTCTGTCGATTATCAACATACTTCACCAAACCTTTTCATTTAAAATAGAATAAATTTTTTAATACACTGCAAGTAATTTATGAACAGAGGGGTCTGTTTTAAGTAGCAGGGTCCATAAGATGTTATTTACACTACTAATCATGTCAGTATTATAAGAATCCTTTAGAAAATAGGAAATGATTTAACTAAGATTAGTTAAAAATTAAAAAATTTCCTGTTAATAAAAGTTAATATTTGCCTTTGAAGGTCAGTTGCAAGCCACCCGTCATTTGTGCCAACTGTATAGTGAAGTATGCCCAGGCGAGGCTCAGTGTATTATTTATAACGAGCACCAGCTGAACCTGCTACACCAGACAGAAGACAGAATTTCTGAGGCAGGCGTCCTAGAGAGGATCAGCCAGCTCTACCTGAGTCTGGGCACAGAGAAGTAAGTTTCTGAACAACAAAATGCTACTAAATATATATTGTTTTTTATCAGTAGTTCTCCTGATTTAGATATGATGTCCAGATCTGAAGTGTTTGTTGGATGTTTTTGTCTCAGAGGAAACAGATTTGCACTTGACTATACCAAAAGAAGCATAGGGATCTTTATCGACCTGGGGATGAGGAGGAAGGAGGCCCATGGCTGGCTACAGGCAGGAAAGATCTACCTGATCCTCAAACAAACTGAGCTAGTGGATCTCTATGTACAGGTGACATGCTCAACATGTTTTATGAATTAAAAAGATTAACTCTAGCTTGGTCAACACTAACAAACCTACTCACAGCTTTAGCAGAATGAAGGCTTGTTTGATAGACTTGAGAAATATAGTAAGAAAATTTCAGTTATCATAAATGTAGTGAGTGTTTTCTAAATGTTCTTCTGGTCACTTTTATGAGGATCTGGAATCATTCAGTGTAACAAATATGCAAAAACAAAGAAAACCAGGAGGACAGCAGATATTTTTTTTACAACACTATGTTGGCCTATTAATAATTAAGCCCTTAATCTGTTTTTTTCTTGATATGAGTGATAGGTAGCACAGGACATTGCTTTAAGTACAGGAGACACACTTTTCATCCTGGAGCTACTAGAGGCAGCAGGTGATGTGTTTTTTGATAGCACACAAGAAAAAGAGAAAGCCATCTGCTTTTACAGGGTAAGCACTATTCAGTCTGTAATGAAAAAATAGATTTGTGTGTTTTTGAGCTAAAAAAAATTTGATTTGATTTTAAATACATATAAATGCCATTTTAGGCATCACTCTATTGTAACGGTTTGTGGGCTAGACGGACAGGAGGGGCGGACACAAACGCGGAGATGTGTGAAAGAAAACTATATTTATTAATAATAAAGACAGGACAGAACAGACTGAACAGGACTAAACAAAGGCTAAACGGAGGATAGTACACACAGGCTAACAAACAAGGACTAGGCTAACAGACAGGGGCTAAACAGGGACTAAACTAAACAGGCTAACAAAGCTACACAGGCAAACATGACTAAACAGGCTAGACAAGGACTAAACAGATGAAACATGGAATGAACAGAACTAAACAAGAACTAAACAGACTAAACAAGGCATGAACAGACTAAACAGGCTAACATAACAGGAACAGGCTAAACTGACCGACAGGAGCTAGGAGGAAGGTAAAACAGAGTTACCAGGGGCAAACAGACAGAATTACCAGGAGCAAACAGACAGAGTTACCAGGAGCAAACAGACAGAGTTACCAGGAGCAAACAGACAGAGTTACCAGGAGCAAACAGACAGAGTTACCAGGAGCAAACAGACAGAGTTACCAGGAGCAAACAGACAGAGTTACCAGGAGCAAACAGACAGAGTTACACTCAATAATCTCCAACCAGCCTTTCCCTGAGCCTCTCCTAAATAGTAGCAGCTGGGGCTAATTAGCCCCAGCTAACCAATCAGGAGAGGGAGGCTGGTTGGAGACTGGGGAGAGAAGGGCGTGGCACACTGGAGCACAGGATCACCCTGAGGCTCCAAGCGTGACAGTAGGCCCCTCCCCGAAGGCACGACTCCTGGCGTGCCCAATACAAAAACCAACAACAAAAAGGAGGTCCTGGACCCTGAGGGGCAAATTTGAAGTTATTTAATATGCCTTGCGGTAGGCATGATAGGAGACCAGAAGCGCTGTCGGGGAGCGCCGACGAGAGTTCAAAAGCGCCGTCGGGGGGCGCCATCGTTGGAACAGAAGTACCATTGGAGGGCGCCAACACGGAAACAGGAGCGCCATCTGGGGGCGTCATCTCGGAAACAGGAGCGCCATCTGGGAGTGCCAACGAGGAAACAGAAGCACCTTCGAAGGACACCAACTCTGGAACAGGAGCGCCATCAGGGGGCGCCAACTCAGGAACAGGAGTGCCGTCGGAGGACACCAACTCTGGAACAGGAGCGCCATCAGGGGGCACCAACTCTGGAACAGGAGCGCCATCAGGGGGCGCCAACTCTGGAACAGGAGCGCCGTCGGAGGACACCAACTCAGGAACAGAAGCGCCGTCGGAGGACACCAACTCAGGAACAGAAGTGCCGTCGGAGGACACCAACTCAGGAACAGAAGTGCCGTCGGAGGACACCAACTCAGGAACAGAAGTGCCGTCGGAGGACACCAACTCAGGAACAGAAGTGCCGTCGGAGGACACCAACTCAGGAACAGAAGTGCCGTCGGAGGACACCAACTCAGGAACAGAAGTGCCGTCGGAGGACACCAACTCAGGAACAGAAGTGCCGTCGGAGGACACCAACTCAGGAACAGAAGTGCCGTCGGAGGACACCAACTCAGGAACAGGAGCGTCGCCGAGGGACGCCCATTCGGGAACAGGAGTGCCATCAGGGGGCACCAACTCGGGAACAGGAGCGGCATCGGGCTGCGCCAACTCGGGAACAGGAGCGCCATCGGGATGCGCCAACTCGGGAACAGGAGCGCCATCGGGATGCGCCAACTCGGGAACAGGAGCGCCATCGGGATGCGCCAACTCGGGAACAGGAGCCAGCTGCGTGGAGCCTGGCGAAGAGGTTTCGGGAGTCAGCTGCGGTGAGCCTGGCGAAGAGGCTTCGGGAGTCAGCTGCGGTGAGCCTGGCGAAGAGGCTTCGGGAGTCAGCTGCGTGGAGCCTGGCGAAGAGGCTTCGGGAGTCAGCTGCGGTGAGCCTGGCGAAGAGGCTTCGGGAGTCAGCTGAGAGGACCCTTGAGAAGAGGCGTCCGGAGTCAGCTGCGTGGACCCTTGAGAGGAGGCGTCCGGAGTCAGCTGCGTGGACCCTTGAGGAGAGGCGTCAAGAGTCAGCTGCAAAAACACTGGAGAAACGTCATTAATCAGCTGCACAAATCCTTGAGAATCTCCTTGATTCAGCTGTGAGGACCCTTGAGAGGCGTCCGGAATCAGCTGCAAAAACCCTTGAGAAAGTTCTTGAAACAGCTGTGAGAACCCTGGAGAGGTGTCCAAAGTTAACTGCGAAAACACTAGAGAAACGTCACTCAGCTGCGAGGACCCTGGAGAAGCGTCCGAAGTCACTTGGGAAAACACTGGAGCAACGTCATTCAGCTGCGTGGACCCTGGAGAGGCGTCCGAAGTCAGCTGCGAAAACACTGGAGAAACGTCATTCAGCTGCGAGGACCCTGGAGAGGCGTCCGAAGTCACTTGGGAAAACACTGGAGCAACGTCATTCAGCTGCGTGGACCCTGGAGAGGCGTCCGAAGTCAGCTGCGAAAACACTGGAGAAACGTCATTCAGCTGCGAGGACCCTGGAGAGGCGTCCGAAGTCAGCTGCGAAAACACTATTGAAACATCACTCAGCTGTGAGAACCCTGGAGAGGTGTCCAAAGTTAACTGCGAAAACACTAGAGAAACGTCACTCAGCTGCGAGGACCCTGGAGAAGCGTCCGAAGTCACTTGGGAAAACACTGGAGCAACGTCATTCAGCTGCGAGGACCCTGGAGAGGCGTCCAAAGTCAGCTGCGAAAACACTAGAGAGGCGTCCAAAGTCAGCTGCTTGGACCCTGGATATGCGTCAGAAGCCAGCTGTTTGGACCCTGGAGAAACTGGACTCAGCTGCGAAAACACTGGAGAGGCGTCCGAAATCAGCTGCTTGGACCCTGGATATGCGTCAGAAGCCAGCTGTTTGGACCCTGGAGAAACTGGACTCAGCTGCGAAAACACTGGAGAGGCGTCCGAAATCAGCTGCTTGGACCCTGGATATGCGTCAGAAGCCAGCTGTTTGGACCCTGGAGAAACTGGACTCAGCTGCGAAAACACTGGAGCCGGTGAACACACAGAAGGACCCCCGGAGCCCTTGGGGTCGTAACAGGAAACAGGACCTAAATAATATTGGCTGGCTCCTAACGTGGACTTGGGACAGTCACGAGCTTTATAAGCGGGCACTGGCTCCTGGACCACATCCGCAGTGGGCACTGGGGAAAATTTAACCTCCCCAGTGGGCACTGGATGCCAGGTATAAGCTGCAGTGGGCACTTTGCTACATGAAAATTTGGTTCTCATGAGGCCCTCAAAATCCTTCACCGAGTTCAGCACAACTCCCCTGTCAGACCAACGCTGCTTAGCCCACTCACGAGCAGCACCCCTCAGTCTAGACATCATAAATCGTACCTTGTCGATTTCAGTTGGCTGGGGGTCCAGAAGGTTCTGCAGGTAGAGCTGGCTCTGGAGAAGGAAGCCTTCAACCCTATGGTTGCTTCCATCATAAGGAGCCGGCCTACTAAGCGGGAAGACTAGAGGAAACCTCATAGAGCCAAAGTCTGGGAAAGAATAAACCAGCAACATCTCGCTGTGTCCTATCAGGGAGATTATTCTGTAACGGTTTGTGGGCTAGACGGACAGGAGGGGCGGACACAAACGCGGAGATGTGTGAAAGAAAACTATATTTATTAATAATAAAGACAGGACAGAACAGACTGAACAGGACTAAACAAAGGCTAAACGGAGGATAGTACACACAGGCTAACAAACAAGGACTAGGCTAACAGACAGGGGCTAAACAGGGACTAAACTAAACAGGCTAACAAAGCTACACAGGCAAACATGACTAAACAGGCTAGACAAGGACTAAACAGATGAAACATGGAATGAACAGAACTAAACAAGAACTAAACAGACTAAACAAGGCATGAACAGACTAAACAGGCTAACATAACAGGAACAGGCTAAACTGACCGACAGGAGCTAGGAGGAAGGTAAAACAGAGTTACCAGGGGCAAACAGACAGAATTACCAGGGGCAAACAGACAGAGTTACCAGGAGCAAACAGACAGAGTTACCAGGAGCAAACAGACAGAGTTACCAGGAGCAAACAGACAGAGTTACCAGGAGCAAACAGACAGAGTTACCAGGAGCAAACAGACAGAGTTACCAGGAGCAAACAGACAGAGTTACACTCAATAATCTCCAACCAGCCTTTCCCTGAGCCTCTCCTAAATAGTAGCAGCTGGGGCTAATTAGCCCCAGCTAACCAATCAGGAGAGGGAGGCTGGTTGGAGACTGGGGAGAGAAGGGCGTGGCACACTGGAGCACAGGATCACCCTGAGGCTCCAAGCGTGACATCTATACTCAGTAATCCATAATGAAGTAAAAAAAAAAAACCATGTTTTTAGAGTAAAAAAAAATATTACAAGTGGGAAAAAGTAAAATTTCTTATTTACAAAAGTATTCATACCCTTTGCTGTTGCATGTTCACAAGATGTGAATATAACACAGTTTGAGTCCAGTTCAAATATGAATTAGTTGGACATAGTTTGAAAAGGCACACACATACGTTTAAAAGGGCAGACAATTAACACAGGATTGCAAGGAAAAACACAAACCATTAAATCTAAGGAACTGCCTGTGGATCTTCGCAATTAAATTGTGGCAAAGCATAAATCAGTGCAAGGATATGGGCCCAGTTAAAGCCCAGGCTAGTACACCATCAAACATATGTGGAGAGACCTAAAGATGGCAGGTTATAGACATTAGACATTCAGTTTGTTGATGCTTTACAGGATCTATCATAAAGAATGGGATAAACTGCTCAAATCCAAGCTTTTAGAGACATCCTTGAAGACTTGCAGCTGTAATGTCTGTCAAAGGGGCTTTTATAAAGAACTGAATGAAGGGTCTAAATACTTTTGTGAATTAGACATTTTTATTAATCTTTTAAAAACTCTAAAAACATGCTTTCACTTCATAATTATGGGTGATTGTCAAGATGTCTAAATCCCTTCTAAATCCCCAGTAAACTTCATATAACATATTGCAAATAGATTTTGGTTGTCAAACAGAAATACAAAAATTGCTTTATTTACATTTCACTTTTCTGTGTAGACGTAAATGCCACATTTGATAGAATAACATTACTGTTTGTGGTGTATATCGTATTAAACCTGTCTAATAAGAAGGGATTCTAATTCCAACTACAGTATGTAAGATGAGTAGTTGATAAACAGTATTATTTTACATTAAAATAATTAACTGACATTTCTTTGTGTGTGTGTGTGTATCAGGACCGAGCCCTGCCTATTGCACTGAAGATGAACAGTTTGCATTCTCAGCTCAGGTTGTGCAATAAGTTAGCAGAGTTGCTGCTACAGCTGGGACAGTATGGAGAAGCTGTGGAGTTTGCACAGACTACATTAGAGCTCAGCATCAATCTGGGTATGTTGCTTACATGCAAATACTAATATTATTAACAGTTTGTATCATACAAAAGCTGAGAGACGGTCTTAACTGAGCTAGTACAAGTAAATTATATCGGAAACATTTAATACAGTCTTAATTCATTTCCAAGGTTGATTGGACAAGGACTGACTTTTACTTGTCTGCTACTAGAGGGCGTTTCTGGCTATAAAATGGGCTTTGGGAGTTTTCTCTGGTTCAGCGCTTGGATATACTGTATTGTCTTACTGTATTTCCTAGCTAAGCTTCAATAAAGCCATGGGTGCTTGCTTTCCTCTCTTGCTTAGAACTAAGACACTATTTAGCCATTTGCCCACACAGGTGTCTGAAAGTGTGATTTAATATCCCATAAATCAGGCCAGGGGGTTCTAGAGGCCATTGTGGCTACAGGTTATTAATATAGAATAGAATAGAATCTTTATTGTCACACTATACACAGATACAATGAAATTTTGTAATATCAAAATTTTGTAAAATCAAAATATCCCAAAACATTCCATTACGTTATCCACTGTAGCAGGAGAAGCTCTTGCATGATCAGTATGAAAACCTGCAGCCCTTTGGGTATAAGATAGGCAGACCACCCCTTACTAATCAAACTACACAATGACTGAAGATTTGGATAGTAGTAGTCAAGATCCAGTGAGACGGTAAAACTATGTTGTTGTTGTGCCCATTCAGCAAAATTGTATTTGCATGTTCCAGTTTAATCCAAAGGTGTTTAATTGTATTGAGTGCAGGGCTCCTTTTAGGCTACGGAACTGGTCAAATCTTGACTTTATTGACCTGAACTGTTGCATAGATTGTATTTTTTTTTTAGTCGTTTTTATACACCTGTTAGCATGTGTTGTGCCTAAAATACCTGATCGGAGGCGTGTTCTTGTACCTTTGGCCATTTAGTATAACGTGTATTTTAACATAAGCATATTTGAGCATATGCTTATTACCTGTGTTTGTAGGTGATCACTTAAATGAGCGTGTGGCTTTCCATCGTCTGGCTACACTCTACCACTGCCTGAGTCAGTTTGAGCTGGCTGAGCACCACTTTTTAAAAGCCCTCTCACTGTGTCCCTCACTTCTGGAGTTTGATGAGGAGGCCTTGTACTACGTCAGGGTCTACAAGACACTAGGAGACATCATCTTTTATGATCTAAAGGTAAGGAGTGTTCTTTTGTGGCAAACTACCTTTATGACTTGTGTCCTTGTGCTGACCACATGAGGGCAGTGTAGACATGAATGCAAACTGAAACATGTTCTCAATAATAATGACTTGCCTTGTTAGTTCAACTAAGTTCACTCGTATATTTTTCACATGACAAGTATGGATTCGGGCATGGCAAAAACAGACATCAGGCAATGGACAAAAGATGATAAACAACAAATCAGCTCTAAACAACCTGGCAAATACAACAAATAGTAAAGTATGTACTAATCAACACCCAAACATTACATCTATATGTGGTTGTTAAAAACCATGTTCATTCTATGGTCATTAAAACGGAGTTGATAACCCTTCTTCTGTTGGACACATGAGGTTTACCAAAGTTAAGTAGTGGTACTATAAATTACAACACATCGTTTTCTGCTACTGCACTGTAGTCCATTAGTGGTGTACTTTACACCAGGGTGACTCGACTTCACTCCTGAAGGCCCACTTCCCCACATAGTTTTAGGCTTTTCCTAGTTCTGCCTGGAGTACAGATGTGTCTTTAATTGAAAATGCATGGCACATCATGAAGAGGAGAATCAGACAATGGCGACCACAAGCTTTTGTGCAGCTGAAGTCTTGTATCAAGCAAGAATAGGCAAAATTTCCACTTGCAAAACGTCAACAATTAGTTACCTCAGTTGCTTAAACCATTAAAAAGTGTAATTTATTAAAACAGTGATGTAAGGCAGTGGTAAACATGCCTCAGTCTTTTTGTGTGTGTTGCAGGCATCAAATTCCTAAATTAGTTCATCTAAATTAGTTTTTACATACAAAATACAATCAAGTTAGATTCTTGTTCTAATTTCATTTTATCAAAATGTCCCAACTTTTTTAGAAATAGAGTTACTAACATCAGTGTAGTTACACACAATGTACCACATAAATGTAGTTTAGGAGGCAGTCAGGAAAGTGCTAGCGTGTGCTGTGTAAACATTGTCCAAGTGACGTAGTTATGAATGTAACCACATATGCCTAAAAAAACAACAATAAATGAAGCCTGAATAATGTATTAACCATAAGGTAAAGCATACCTGTTTGGTTACTGTTGCATTAAAAGTTATAACTGTGCTATGTAGATTCTGCTGATCACAACTGAGACCATGTTGTCAATATTAATGAAAGTACTTAGAAAAACCCATCTAGTTACTAATAATCTGGAATAATTGTATTTTACACAGGTATTAGGTGGCGCAACATTACTGTTTGGAATGTCATCATGAGATTTAGCAAACAGATCAGCCAAGTGCTGAAATATTTACTCAAACTTTATGATACGTGAATAATATGCAGTATGTTGTTTAACTCAAGTCTAAAACCCCTTTCTATTCTCAGGACCCATTTGATGCAGCAGGTTATTACCACCTTGCCCTGGCAGCTGCTATGGACCTGGGTAATAAGAAGTCACAGCTTGAGCTGTGCACTCGTCTGGCCACCATCTACCACAACTTCCTTATGGACCGTGAGCTCTCACTGTACTTCTACCAGCGTGCAAGGGCTTTTGCTGCTGACCTCAATATCCGCCGCGTCAACCTGGCACCAGATCAGAGCTTCCGCACCACATCCCAGTATAGAACCACAGCCATACAGGAGACAAGATAGAGGATACAGGAGACTATTCCAAGGCCTCCCACTACCAACACCTATGATTACATTCTGCAGACTAGATGTTTTTTTGTACTTGTGGCTTTGTCACTCCAGAAGTTTTATTAAGTTTTATTAAGCACTACTAAATGAACAAAATATGTAAATATGTATTTAATATATTACAGACTGATTTTTAAAAATCTATATGCAGATTACATCAACATATCAAAGTATTTTTAATTACATACAAGTGATTTAGTAAAAACACAGATTGAGTTTTTTATTTATTATTTAGCTTTAAGCCATCACATGACATACTGTAAAATTGATTCATATTCACTACTACTAACTACTTTAACCTGGTCATGGTTGTAGTGATACTGGCACAAATCAGAACACTAGGCAAAAGCAATTTAGTCAATACACTATTTAGGGTTGCACGGTGGCTTGGTACGTAGCACTGTTACCTCACAGCAAGAAAGTTCTAGCGGTCTGGGTGCTGTTTGAAGTTTGCATGTTCTTCCTGTGTCCATATGGGATTCCTCTGTGAGCTCTGGTTTACTTCCACAGTCCAAAGACATTCAGTCAGGTTAATTGAATCTACTAAAATTGACCTAGATGTGAATGTGTGTTGCCCTGTGATGGACTGGTGACCTGTTCAGGGTGTTTCCTACCTTTCACCTGGTGAATTGTAACCATTGCAACCCTAAATAGAACAAGGTGGAGGTAAAACAGACAGTGAGTAATGAATTAACCTTATGCATGTTTTGGAGGTGGGAGGAAATCAGATTACCTCAAGTTATTATTTATTTATTTATTATGATTTTTACCATCATGTTTTACACACTTTGGTTGCATTCATGACAAAACAGGTAGTTACTGGTTACACAAGATTTAGCAGTTCAAAGTCAAACACAGTCATGGACAATTTTGTATCTCCAATTCATCTCACTTGCATGTCTTTGGACTGTGGGAGGAGCTCCCGGAGGATACCACACAGACACGGGGAGAACATGCAAACTCCACACAGAAAGGACCCAGACCACTCTACCTGGGAATCATACCCAGGACCTTCTCGCCTTGAGGCGATAGTGCTACCCACCGAGCCACCGTGCCTCCCGATTACCTAAAGGAATCCCACTTGAAGAAAGAGAGAACATGTCCTATGAGAACTCTTTACAGATAGTGACCAAAAGCTAGGATCAAACCAAGGTACCCAGGACCCATGTTGCTGTTCCACCCATTACATACTGTATTAAATTTGAAATTAATAATATTTTGTGCAGTATATTAATATTCTCCCTATATCCGCCAGGTACTCCAGTTTTTTCCACCCTAAGAACTACAGATAAGTTGATTACCTGCTCTAAAATGCCCCTAGGTGTAGAAAAAGTGAATGGAAACTTTGCTGTGAACTGGTGTTTTGTCTGTGGTGTACCCACCTGGCGTCTGGTGTTCTAAGGACGGGCCGAAATTCACTGCAACCCTACCATGGATAAAGTGAGATCCATGTTGCTGGGTGGCACCCACTCACTCTTCCTAAGAGGAAAATATATTCAACTTGATGTCTTTATTACAGGTTTAGATTACAAATAGATGAGGATGTCTAGATGAGGAATTCTTTCTAAGTCTGTAACTGACCCAGGAATGGCTTAACTCTTTATTTCACTGTGTTTCCTTTTTCTTTTCAGCTGGTAAATTTTGCAGTTTTAATAATTAATGTACTCTTACTGTTCCCTTCTGTTCTGTAGAATGGAATGACCAAGTTGTGCCAGCAAGATTAGTGTAACCGCAGGAATCAAGTAAAAACAAAGAGATCCTTTGTTCTCACTAAGTGCTAAAAATGACTAATGTTACAGTTCCAAATAAATATAGACGAGGCTGCTGACATCCCACAACTCAAACTGAACTGCTCTTTTCTGTCAAAACAAACTCTTAAAACCTAATGCTTTGCTAATTCGAAGTGTTCTTGTTAAAGTAACACAATGTGTCACCTAGGTTCCTGGTCTGTGCAACACATCTGGGATCTGGATGGACCATAAAAAGAGTTGATGTGGCAGGAATGGCCCTCATGCAGCTTGAATACAAATAACTTAACAGCTCAAACCTGCTTATGTGAGTGCGGAGGTGCCAGAGAAAACAAACCTCGCACTTCATGCTTGCTTTGGAAGCACAGCAATATCTCGTCATCCTTTTGGGGTGTCTGGCTTTATGCTGTCCTGTTATAACCACACATTTACAAATTAGAGACTATATGATGATGTCAAAAGCCACTAAGCGCCATACTGGCACTGTTCTTTCTGTGCTGTAAAATATATGGAGCCTCATAAACATAGTGGAAATATAAAAAGTGTTTAGCACAAATTTTGACTATGAAATCTAAACAACATTAAACTTGTCTCAATTATTAACAGTCATAAGAACTCTTTACTTATGATGGTTGATGTTTTAGTTGTTTAAAGTTTTTTGAAGTTTATAGTATGTAGAAGCTGTTTTAAAGCACACAAGAGCTACCATTTCTAACTCATCTGTCCGAAACTCGGCTCTGCCATCCAGCAGGCTGGGTGCCTACATGAACAACGATTGGCTGTTGTTCATACAGGGTGGGAGCCGGACAGGACCTCATAACTGATGCAATCATGACCTCTGCTGGCTGATTGATGGCACCTGCACAGAGACAAGGGATAATGCGTTGATCAGGGTGTGGCTCTCCGTACACAAAGCTGATCCGCATATGAACTCACCTTGTGCAGGTAAAAAGATGCAGTCGGCTACTGCACACGTGTCGGAGGGGGCGTGTGTCAGTCTCACTCTCCTCAACCAGGGTGGAGATCAACATCAGTAGAGAGGAAGCATAATGTAATCAGGTAATTGGATACGACTAGATTTGGAGGAAAATTGGGGGGGAAATGCAACAAAAAAAGTGCTGTATCTATATTGTATTTTCAGGTATCCCGTCAGTAAAAGAGAGTACTTATGTTTGGTGTTCCTAGGTTGTTTTGGTACATTAAGCCACATTAAGAAAAGTTTGGTGTTGCTGGGTCATTGTTTTAGTACATAAAGCCACGTTAAGCTGTTTTCACGTTACAAGTTTTAGACTCTTCCTAAAATTCCACTGTACACTGATCAGCCATAACATTAAAATCACCTCCTTGTTTCTACACTCACTGTACATTTTATCAGCTCCACTTACCATATAGAAGCACTTTGTAGTTCTACAATTACTGACTGTAGTCCATCTGTTTCTCTACATACTTTTTTAGCCTGCTTTCACCCTGTTCTTCAATGGTCAACCACTACAGAGTAGGTATTATTTAGGTGGTGGATGATTCTCAGCACTGCAGTGACAATGACATGGAGGTGATGTGTTAGTGTGTGTTGTGCTGGTATGAGTGGATCAGACACAGCATCGCTGCTGGAGTTTTTAAATACCTTGTCCACTCACTGTCCACTCTATTAGACACTCCTACCTAGTTGGTCCACCTTGTAGATGTAAAGTCGGAGACGATCGCTCATCTATTGCTGCTGTTTGAGTTGGTCATCTTCTAGACCTTCATCAGTGGTCACAGGATGACAGGATATTTTTGGTTAGTGGACTATTCTCAGTCCAGCAGTGACAGTGAGGTGTTTAAAAACTCCATCGGTATTGCTGTGTCTGATCCACTCATACCAGCACAACACACACTAACACACCACCACCATGTCAGTGTCACTGCAGTGCTGAGAATTATCCACCAACTAAATAATACCTGCTCTGTAGTGCTGACCATTGAAGAACAGCATGAAAGGGGGCTAACAAAGCATGCAGAGAAACAGATGGACTACAGTCAGTAATTGTAGAACTACAAAGTGCTGCTATATGGTAAGTGGAGCTGATAAAATGGACAGTGAGTGTAGAAACAAGGAGGTGGTTTTAATGTTGAGGCTTGGATGGAACTGGGCTGAGCACTGGAGCTCTGTATCCCCGCCCTTATTTTAAAAAGCTGCCTTCAGTTGGATGCTGCTGTGTTTTTTCAGAGTTCTTCAGAGACCGGTTAAGCCATTGTTAATAAAGTACAGAACAGAGAGTCCTGTAGCTGGGATTCTCAAACACATCTATCCTTTTTCTCTGAGCTACTGTGAACTCGATGTTTTGACATGCGCTGAATCACTTCAGAGAGAGTTTGTGCATTTCTGTGAAAGGACAGATTCAGCTTCTTTCTTAAAGGAATCTGAAGACGAGCTGCTTGATACTTGAACTTGGATACTAATGGCTTGGGTTTAACTATTTTGTTGCTGTTTGTATTTGTTGTTCTTCATTCCTTCCTACCTCCTGCCTACCTCTTTAACCGAACTGACAATGCGGGTGCTTCTGTTGGCTGCAGTCATTTTACTAAATATCAGGTGCTCCATGTGCGCCGAACCGAGATCCAAATGCCCAGAGCGCTGTGACGTGAGCGCGTGCCCGAGTCCGAGCTGCCCGAGCGGGTACGTGCCTGACCGCTGCGGCTGCTGCCTTGTGTGCGCGCGTGTTGAGGGGGAATCGTGCGGACGCGCTCATGACCTGGCCTGTGGAGATGGACTGGAGTGTAAGCACCCCGCCGGGAAGCGCCTCTCCAAAGGCGTGTGCCAGTGCCGCTACAATACCAAGGTGTGTGCCAGCGACGGTAATACGTACGCCAACGTGTGCCAGCTGAAAGCCGCCAGCCGTAAAGCATTGCAGCAAGGCCTGCCGGGACTGAGCACCGTTCACAAGGGGCCGTGTGAGACCAGCAAAGGTAAGATATCGTCCCTTTAAACGTGAGGGACTCTGCCAGGAGGTGTGATTACCTAGGACAAGCATTACAGCATGTTTTTCAATAGTGAGAAAAGAACTGCAGAGTAAAATACACTTTTAAGGTCCTAGTCCTGTAAGATATATAATTATACAGCTCTGTACAAAAACATTTGTAATAAACATTATAATAATAATAAATAATAGTTACATTTTTATAGCGCCTTTCACAGACCCAAAGACGCTTTACAAGGGAATAGCAAAAAAAAAAAACTAAGCAGTGGAGGAGGGAGAAAAATATGCATTAAAGAGAAAGGTTTTTACCCATTATAGACCAAGAAGACCAATTTATGAATTTTGGTGCGTACCTCCCAATATTCAGATGCTCAAAATGTCCCTGCCCATATACAAATGTAAAAATTAGAAACAGGCGCCCAGGTGGCGCAGCGGGATATTCCACTAGCACACCAGCACCGAGTTTCTGAACTCCTTGGTTCAAAACTCGGCGTAGCCACTGGTCGGCTGGGCACTAATTGGCCACCGTATCTGCAGGGTGGGGGCCGAACTATGTGTGGGTGGGTGGGTCTTCATACGCTGTGTAAGGACCCTGATTGGCGGAAGAGACGCCTGTGCAGAGTGCAGGGGCGAGAAGAGGAGGGCTGTGCACGTGTCGGAGGAGACGTGTACAGTGACGTGCTCTCCTTGGATGCAATCTGGTATCCCTCAGCAGCGGAAGACAAAATTGAGTGCGCTAAATCGGGAGGAAAATGTGGAGAAAATGCATTAAAAAAATAAATAAATAAAAATTAGAAACAGGCCCAAACAGATTCCACTCAATAGCTTTGTGTAATGTTAGGATCCGGCAGTGTTCCCATCAGTTTTTGATAATATAGTAGACCCAGTAGATTTGGTCCCCTCAATATTCAATTCATGGCCATGACTCGGCTTTAACTACACATAATTCCCTCTAAAATTAGTCCTTTCTACTTTTAAAGGGTAAAAAATACTAGTGACATGCATGACCAGCTCTCGGGCTGATCTAGCCCTTTATAAGATGTCTCATTAAATAACTAGTAAAAAGTATTTTGGTCATTTTACAGGGTAAATACTTAATAGAGAAAACGAGTAACAAATCTTGTAGCATTTATGGTAGTGGATGGCACTTTTTTTTAATTCTTTTGTGTAACTGCAGTCAAACTTCCCTTTGTTCAAATATAGTGTGCGCACATATGCAGCTGTTTACAGGAACCATTGTCAGGTACTTCAGTATAAAACCTAAAGCTTGTCTTTTATCATTAGAAATCATTTTTAAATAATTTCAGATTAATTTAGTTAAAAATAACAGGTTTCATATTGTATACACAAACAATGGAGCATGTTTACTGTACATGTGCAAATACCATTTTAAAAATACCTGTTTTTGTGCTTATCAAAAACAGCACACAAGCTGGTTTTAATTGTATATTAATGATAAGATTTACACCTTGTATACAACCACAATAGTCTACTTTTGTTTTTACATAGGTGAACTTAAAACTTTTACTCTAGTATCTTTTAAAAAGCATTTTATGTATGAATATTAGTCATCAAACATCCACAAGAACAGTCATTTGCAACATCTGAAGTTTATCAGTTTGCTCGCACAAAAGCATGTGGTTACTGGAAGTCATTTAGCCGAGTGTTCGAGTCCAAGCCAAGTGTCATGACTTATCTATGATTTAGGATCAGACCTGGATTTGGGCTTGGGAGCTTGAACTTTGTCTAAGAGGTCTAAACCTAACTGCAACAAGATAATATTTTAGATTATTTTATTTAGTTAGGGGGTTTAGCTGTGTCTCCAGGCAGTCTGGTTCTTTGTGGGCTTCACAGCCTTATAACATGGCAAACAGGATACATATGTGAAGTACATCCTATAGATCCCACAACACATACTATCCTTAGCCCTCCACTGAACTTGAGAGCAATAAAAATAGCATAAGACCTCATATACCATCAATTAGACACTCATTTAAATGCACTTTATTTGCAGTGCTGTTAGTTTAATTTCCATTCATTATAAAACCTGTCAAATTCTTACTGAAAAAGAGTCCGCACAGCACAACCCCAGAATGAATAGTCTCTCAGGAGTTTTTAAAACAGTTCAGCTCAGACATTAACCTTGACTTGCAGGTGGCAGCTGTAGATTCATTATTTGAGAAGGCATTTAGAAAACAGACGGCCATTGTGGTCTTCAGACTAGCCATGAATTCCCCAATGACTCTTCAGTGGGGATTAGATTCTTTGGGGCTGATCGTAGATCAGCTCTCAACCAGGATACTAACTGTAACCATTTCATGAACAGTCATTAAACTGTCTTTAGATCAAAGAAAGAACGACTGTAAACAGGCAAGATGTATGAGGAAAGAGCAGGATTTAAAGCTACTGTTTATTCTGACAGTAAGATGATCTGAGCAGTGACCCTGTCTGCATCCGCTTCTACTGATGGAAATCTGTCTGATTATGTGCTATTGTGGGAACTGTCTGGACCAAATCCTGACATTAAACAAACTCATTACATAAAATATTAGTGCAGAAAGAGTAGGCAGGATGGGTGAGGCAGACTGTATATTTATTTAATCACTGGTCAGAATAATAATTTAATTTGTAATGTTAAGTGTTGAGCTGAATCTGAATCACAATTCTAACTGTAGGACTAAGCCCTGTAAGTTGTGAGACTTGGCCTTAATTGAGTAGTGTATCCTTCAAATCCCACATATTCTTAATAGAATTGAGTTTTTTAGCATTTGGAGGCCATGTCAACACTTTAAACTCCATTAAGGAATACTGTTGCCATGAAGCTGTGTATTTGGTCTGCAACAATGTTAGCTAAGTGGTAGAAATTACATGCACATGAATGCCAGGGATCAAGCAGAACATTGCCCAGAGCATCACATTGCCTCCGCCAGCTTGCTTTATTCTTATAGTGATGTCAAAGAATTAAAATAATCTGAAATTTGAGCCACAGTAGCCATTCTGTTGCTTTAACCATATGCTATAGCCTTTATAATCTCTGACATCACTGAGTCATGGCCTTCCAATAAGCATTTGGCAGTCCTTGGCTTGTATTTTTGGGATGACTGTTGATGTGTACTCTCAGCTGCCTATAAGCACCCTGTTTTGAGATACTTCAACTGAGTTGTCTGGCCAGAACCATTTGGCCCTTATCAGAATCACTCAGGTCTTTATGTTTGATAATATCTGCTGCAATTAACACATTTACTTTAAGTAACTACCATCAGCACAGTATTTAATATATTCCTGACCGTCACATGCAGCATTGGAGGAATGCCTTTATTTGGAGCAGAGAGGGTTAAGGGCCTTGCTCAAGGGCCCAATAACATGGCTGAATAACAGAGCTGGGAGTTTAAATTAACTGGATCTGTGACAAAATTCCCTTGACGAGGATTCAAGTTTGTTTTGCCTCCACATACATAGTGTGGAGGATGGTAAGTGTGGCACCCTCCATCCCCTGCCCCATCAACCAGTTATTAAAAATAGGGATTTCTTATAGCCATTTTACTCATCTTTACCAGGGGTGCCATTCATTGCAGAAGAGTCTGTGCAGGGCTGTAGTGTATTGACTGTAGTTCTTCTTATTCCATTATGCTCCCCAAATACCCACAACTCTCAATGGCTCACTTGTGGTGGCAAACATGACAACTTCACTTGGTAAACTGCTATCATTTGAAAAGAATGAGGACAACATAGTATGATATTGTAGTTTACAAATGTACCACTAGATCCACAAATCAACCCTGTGCACCTTTATGTAGGTCATAAATAAAATATTGTGGGTAATGTCATATTTGTCATGATATCAAGGAGGCACCAAGAATTATTTGGAGTTCAGACAACTACACTGATCAGCCATAACATTAAAACCACCTAGTTTCTACACTCACTGTCCATTTTATCAGCTTCACTTACCATATAGAAGCACCTTGAAATTATATCCTCTGTTGGCTGGATATATTTTTGCTTGGTGGACTATTCTCAGTCCAGCAGTAACAATGAGGTGTTTAAAAACTCCATCAGCATTGCTGTGTCTGATCCACTCATACCAGCACAACACACACTAACACACCACCACCATGTCAGTGTCACTGCAGTGCTGAGAATGATTCACCACTCAAATAATACCTGCTCTGTGGTGGTCCTGACCATTGAAGAACAGCATAAAAGGGGGCTAATAAAGCATGCAGAGAAACAGATAGATTACAGTCAGTAATTGTAGAACTACAAAGTGCTTCTATATGGTAAGAGGAGCTGATAAAATGGACAGTGGTTTTAATGTTATGGCTGATCAGTGTATACTGTAGTTATAAAGTTTGTAAACTTCTAACAAAGCCTAGAATCACAGCATCATTATTTGACAGTATACACAAACCTGGTATATCTTGTAAAGTATGGCAGGGTAGCGTACACATCTAAACTGATCTCCAGTGTTTGACTAGGAGTGTTGCTTACACGTCTGCTTTTAGATTTTTTTTTTTTAGATCTTGTTGGATGCACAGTTCCTAGGATACATTTGGTCTGTTTAGGTTAGTGCTTTTACTTTCAAAGCACTGACTCATAAGAATAAAGAGCTTGCAGTGGAGGGGGAAGGTGAAAAATCATCCAAACTAAACACACAAAGAGCATGCCGAGTGCCCAGTTCCTGTGTTTAAAAAGTTTCCGAACTTCTATACATTAATCAGACATACATCAAAAATGCTGCAGCTTCAAATTTGTAGAATGAACATTATCATTACTAGATCAAATATACCAGCATGTTTGCCAAGCATGTGGCATCAGTTGGACCACTAATGTCTAGTCTGTCTTCAAAACCAGACTGGAAAGTGGCGAGTCAGAGGGATGATTTGTACAGTTTATGGAATATTTAGACCTCCATAAATAGCTAGTGTGTGGCTGTGAAGAGGTTTGGGTGAGTGTTTAGCCTGTAATAGAGAACTCTCAAGTAGGAGACACTGCAGCAGGAATGAAAGTTTGACTGACTTGGCCTCCCTGTCACAAAGATCTTAACTCTGCAGTTCCCCTCAGGACACATCTTAGCGATATAGTTATCCTGGATTGTTGCCTTAAACTAAACTTCCTGTTGTGATTAATGATAAACCACTGCATGTGATTTAGTGCATGGCTACGAAAAAAATGGAATAAATAAAATGTAAGTCATTATTTGGCCAGAGATTGTGTCTCCATTTCTCTTCTTCTTTTCAGAAAAATGCTGACACTGCAAATAAAACACACTTAACTGAGTCTGTGCTGTATGTTACAACAGTGTTGGGGTTGTGCTAAAGTTAGAGGTTGTCAGCTGGTTGTTTAGATGTACTAAACATATTATAGTTGCAAGCAAAAATTTCTGAACCCTTATTTTTGCACTAATTATCTACTAACTGGGGAGGCACGGTGGCTCAGTGGGTAGCACTGCTGTCTCACAGCAAGAATGTCCTAGGTTCGATTCCCAGGTGGAGCGGTACGGGTTCTTTCTGTGTGCAGTTTGCATGTTCTCCTGTAAATGCGTTCCGTGGAACTGCATATATTTTAGGCTAATGTAAAATAATGGGGTTGTTTTTGACACTTATACACTGAAAATAACAGAACTATAATATAAAAACACTGAAATACAATTAAAAACAGTTAAAAACAATAAAACATACCATAGAACCTGCACTATACCTTAAGCTCTTTATTTTCTTATGCTTCTTAATTAGTGAAGATAACTTGTGAGCAGTAATAATTAAGAGAGGTTTAGTGTTTCTGTGTCGTTCTTTTACTACATTAAGTCACATTAAGTTTTTTTTTTTTTTTTACAATACGCATTTTAGACTCTCGGAAAAGCTGATACTCACAATTTCTTACAACCTCAAGCTGTAACAAGTTTAAAAGTGAAACAGTGAGAAAAATCCAGATAAACACAGATACATGTGGAGCTTTCAGCACTGTGGAATAACAGTGTTATTCCACACAAATGCAGATTCATCTCATATTCACATTTTGATGACGTTTTACCGCACCGTTCAAGCCGAGCGCTAAACAAAGCGGTTGTTCATTGTTAATTTAAAATTAAATAAAAAAAATTTTAAAGGTGAACATGAGTTTTAAAGATTTTGCGTTTAGGGGACATTAAGTTACAAGGTACCACTGTATTAGACTATTAAAGTAGTAGAGATTTTGGCAGTTCATTTTCAGCCCACACGCCTTCCTGCTGGATTGCTTGTTCTAATTTTGCTTGCTGTAGTGTATTCTTTACGAGATTCCTACTCATTCCTTGGGAAAGGAGGTACAAAATTGTCTCTGAGTTTGTCTTATCTGAATGGTGGGGAGACTGGTCTTTAGAAATGTCTTGTAGACTTCCTCTAAGATTACAACTGACCCACTCATCTAGTCCTACCTTATTATTAGAAAGACTCAAAGTAGCTTTTAGAGTAACTTTAAGACTATGCTTGAATTTTGTATTCATCAAGAACAACATGTAATTTTGGTACGTTATTAGATCAGGCAGACAGGGTCTGTAATTGTGATAACATTTTATGCCGTATATTGATTTCCTCAGATTACAGTCTTAGTTTGTAGGTTAGTAGGACATAATCAGGGTGCACCACTAAGCCACTGATAGAGAGACATGATGGCTAGTGTGCCAAGGCGGGCACAGGAAACAGTGGTCACTCAGGGAGAGATCTATAAGCGGAAAATAGCACTTTCTAATTACTGTACTTTAGACACCCAGCACGCAAGTGCACACATGTATACAAACTTACACACCAGCAAAAAAAACTGAAACCACCTGCTGGGTTTAGATGCAATTACAGACAACCAGTTCCTGTGTTGGCAAAAATGCCTAACTACTACTATTACCCTCTAGTTCTGCAGTAAAATATACCCTCCTCAGTCTATAAATACTAACCATTTTGGCTAAATGACTGCAGCTGTATTACCACAGTTATTAAGGGCTGTTAATTGTTTAGCAGAGCAAAATACAATATCTGTTGATTCTAGACTAACATTGCCCACTTCTAATTTCACTGTATTTATCCAATTTCCCCAGAATCACGGAGCACATTGTACATTTTCTGGACCATTTTCTCCCATTTAGACAAAACCAGTCTGTTTATAGACTCCCAACTGGCCGATTTGAATCCTGAATCCCAGCTGTAGTGAGCTAGTGTAATTTTTACACCACCCGAGTACTCATTTCTAATTTAGGAAAGGAAAATACTTACTCTGTTCTCAGATGACATTTTATAGAGGCATTAGTCTATAAAATTTCTGCAGTGTACGCTTATTAACATGAGAAATTCTTCCTGCTAGTATAGGTCCCACACACCCCAACAGCCCGAGGTACAAATTCAACTTTATTGCTGATGTGGTGGAGAAGATTGCCCCAGCTGTGGTACATGTGGAGCTCTTTCTCAGGTAAGATCCACATCTGATCCATAAATCAGACTGATGCATTCTTATTAAAAAGGTATGGCCTTTATAGTTTTAACAGTTGACACAAAGAATGGCTTCAACTGGAAGCACGGGTTTAAGGGTTTAAGTTCATTTTTCTTTTAAGTTGAAGTATTTATGCCAAACACATTCTTGGCATCTATACCTGGTTCGAACTTAAACCAAGGCTGTAAATTGTTCTAGACTATTTTGTTATCAAAGTTACTGCATGAATTCAAAACACTATGCAGAATGACACCCCCTTTTTCTGTGCACATGGCATGTATTGACAGAGACAACAGGCTTTAAAAAACGATTATATTTTGAAAGAGCTGGAAATGTGACACAACTGAAGGAAACAGCTGTTTAAGAACAGCTACTGTGCGTCATTGATGCAATGATGACCACAGATGGATCTTACAAAGAAACTAAACACACAGAATCTGACAGGCAGACAGTTTCCATTCAAGTCTTTAGTCATTCAAGAGTTTTAATCTCAGAGACCTAAAATCTTTGAGTTTTGCTTGATTGTGTCATTTCTTCACACTAATACACTACATACACTAATTCTGTTGTACTTTTACTGGCAGCCACCCACTGTTTGGACGGACAGTGCCACTGTCGAGTGGCTCAGGGTTTGTGATGTCAGAGACCGGGCTGATAGTAACAAACGCACATGTTGTTTCCACCAACACACCTGTGTCGGGTCGCCAGCAACTTAAAGTGCAGATGCATAATGGAGAAATATACGACGCCACCATTAAAGACATCGATAAGAAGTCTGATATCGCTACCATCAAAATCAACCCACAGGTGAAGCTTACATTAATGTTTATGCATTAAATTGCCAGAATTCTATTAGATTCACCTATTTAGTTTATATTAAACTGAGAATCCTGATTTACCCATCCCAAATAAAGGGTATTCATTTTTGTTTGGTCTAATAGTCTAATAGTGTGTGTGGTCTGTGGGTGTGTTACTACGAAATTATTTATACCAAAAACACAATAAAAGCTCATTTTGTCTAATGTGCAAAATAATTCAAGGGGTTTGAATATTTTTATATTCACTGTACTATACACAGAGAAAAAAAGATAATGACCCCTTATCAGTAGTTGTGTCATTCTTCTCTGTCTCTGTTCTGCAGAAAAAATTGCAGGTCTTGTTGCTGGGTCATTCGGCAGACTTGCGGCCTGGTGAATTTGTAGTTGCCATCGGAAGTCCGTTTGCTCTACAGAACACAGTGACCACGGGCATCGTCAGTACCGCTCAGAGAGACGGCAAAGAGATTGGCATCCGGGACTCAGATATGGACTACATACAGACTGATGCCATCATTAATGTGAGATACTGGCTGTGGACAGCTGATCATTTTGTTTTTAAAATAGTAACAGTGTTAATGTGTTAAGTGTAATTTTTTTTGTTTTTAGTATGGAAACTCAGGTGGCCCACTTGTCAACCTGGTTAGTATTTTATATGCATGTGTTTTATTAGAGTGTGTACTATTTCAATTAAATGTAGCAATGTTTATATCAAGGGCTATGATATATTTTAAGCTGTTTGTCGATTTTGCACTATTAGGATGGAGAAGTGATTGGGATTAACACACTGAAAGTGGCAGCAGGAATCTCCTTTGCCATTCCGTCAGACAGGATAACTCAGTTTCTCAATGACTCCATGGGCAAGCAAAGCAAAGGTACTGAGATTATGTCATTTTAAATATATTACACTGCAAAACATACAGACAAATGGGCTTTGCACTTTTTATGATAAACAATATAATAAACAATGTAAGATTATGACACTTGTTATAAATTTTGTATTTCAAGCATTTATTTATAAAAAAAAAAAAAGCATAATTACAGTGGTACCTTGTAACTCAATGTCCCCTAAACTCAAAATCTTTGAAACTCAACGCCCTTCGTCGAGAAATGTGTACCCTTAAACTCAATGTTTCCCTTAAACTCAACGTGTTCAGTTTGTTTTTTAAAAATGTATTTGTTTAATTTCAAGTTAACAATGAACAGTTGTTTTGTTCAGAGCTCGGATTGAGTGGTGCGGTAAAACGTTATCAAAGTGCACATATAAGACATATCTGCATTAGTGTGGAATAACCGTCAAATTCAAGCTCCACATGTATCTATGTCTAGCTGGATTTTCCTCCTGTTTCACTTTTAAACTTGTGTTACAGCTCGGGGTTCTGAGAAATTGTGAGAATCAGCTTTTTTATTTTAGTGTTTTTATATTATATTTGTGTTATTTTCAGTGTATAAGTGTCAAAAACAACCCCATTATTTTACATAAGCCGAATATATATGTCAGAATATATGCAAGTCCATGGGACCATGGAACACATTAACAGGTTTCCCATGAAACTCACCTTGAAACTCAGCAGCTTTTAAACTCAACGCCAGTCCCAGAACCAATTGACGTTGAGTTTCAAGGTACCACTGTACTTGTCATTTACCTTAACACTTTAAATTAGTTCAACTTAGTTCAAAACAGGTTAAAAATCTTACATTAATATTTATATTATCTTATGATCGTATAAATCACCTATATACTTTCTTATTTGATTACCTGCTAGGATACATTTTTGTGCTGAATGTAGCTCATCTCATAGCCCTTGGTGTTAAATAATGAACCTGTTTCTTGATGTTGTTTTTTTTTTCCAGAAACAAGATCAGTAAAAAAACGTTTCATTGGAATTCGAATGCTTACTATCACTGAAGCGTGAGTGGATTTGACATAAATAATTATATTATACACAAACTTTGTTGAATCTGAGACATTTATTCTTAGAATAGTCCATAGACCCAATAGTTACATATTATTGGAAATATCAGGGGTCAAGGCTGAAACATACAGGCCTGTAGCATGGTATATGCAGCAGATGAACATACTTACTAGTTAACTGATGTTAATTCATGCTTATATGTTTTTGTAATAAGTGATTTATATCAACTTTACTTATGTTAGATAAAAAACAAAAAATTTTTATATCAATTTTTAAAAAATTAAGACAATAGTTTAGCTTTACAAATGCCACAAACAAACAGTACAGAGAGGTATATCACCTAGCACACAAGCTCTGTATGCAATTTAGAGGAATATGGAGACAACAGGCCAGGGTTCAAATGCATGACAGTCATGCCATCCTATCACAGCTGGTGAAACTTTTCATAAAGTTAGCAATAACAAAGCCCACTTAGAGGGAAGAACGGTTTATGTTTACTGTCACTTGACGTTGGTCTCTCATTAAATTAATATTACTTGACCCTCTGTAAATTTATAGCTGGACCATCAATCACTCACATTCGGCAAAATTCTAATAGAGAGCATTCTTTAATTTAACCCTTCACATTCCAACACAAATCGAATACCCAAATTTGAAGAGTTTATTTGCTTAGATTTGTATTTGTGTGAATGTTGAGTGTCAAATTATGTGTAGATAAAACATAATTAAAACTTTTAAAAAATATTATTTTTAATTTCTTAACTTTTTCCCATTTTTAACATTTTTACCTAACTCATTTTAGCAGAAGTGTCCAAACTTTTGCCTAGTTTTGTATGCTTGCTAAAATAAATCATATAAAATGTCACTGAACAACTTATTTTTCCTTTTTACTATTTAATTCCTTTATATAAAGATATGTGCTATTGGTGTCTAAGGTCTCTGTGTGTTTTTTGCAGACTTGTGGAGGAGCTGAAGCAGCAGAACCCAGACTTCCCAGATGTTACAAGTGGAATCTATGTTCATGAGGTTGTTCCTCACTCTCCTGCTGAAAAGTAAGTAACTCATATAATAGTGTATCAATAGTGTGAGGTGACTTTCACATGATAAGTGTTTTGCACCTTTCACATAATATGTTGCAAAAACACTTTCTGTTAATCTTATTAAAGAGCTACAAAGCTACAATAAGTGATTCTGGGATTAATAAACCTAGGATACCTATGTATAATACAAACTTCTGATTCCACAGCGCAAGCGGTAGAAACAGAGCATCAAAGTGGTATCTTAATCTATAACTAATTTAATAGAGGAGTTCTTAAGACTAATAAAAAGTAAGGGCACATTTCCTGTTTGAAAAAGCTAATATTGTTCTTGGAACGCTGTCAAACAAGTTTTAAATGATTTGTGGTGGAATGCCGAAGCATTCTTCAAGATGAAAAAGTCTTTTTATATATATATATATATATATATATATATATATATAGATATATTAGGGCTGTCGAAGTTAACGCGATAATAACGCATTAACGCGACCTCAATTTAACGCGATTAAAAAAATTAGTGCCATTAACGCAAATTCTAGTTCATGTTGACACTTGACTGGTAGAACAAACGTTTTAATGTCGGACTTGCCACCGTTTTTCATTTGCGGTTTGTTAACATAATGTAACCGATCGTGGTAGTGATGCACTTGCATAATAAAGAAATAAATACACGCTATATTCACAAGTTGTCGGGAGCAGAACACTTTATTACACTTAATTAACTTCTTCTTCTGTACCGAATACCGGAAAGCTGAGTCGAGCACGTTAGTTCATGAACTATGGAAGCCCCAAAGGGTCAAAACACACTCACTTCGTGTAGAAACGTCCATCAAACCATCGTCACGATACAACCACAGACAAGTCTGTTACAATAACTACGCCTTATCCCACCTAAAGCACCGCTGATCTACAATGTTTGCTGATGGAGAAATTCTAACCTACAATCTGACATTTACTGCCTAGTATGTAAGTGAATAAAACTCCCTTACAGTTTTCTCTTGTCCCAGCAGTTTTTAACATAAGTACATTTAGCATAAAATGTGTTCACCATTTGAATTGTAACATTTCACTTAAAAATCCTTGTTTTCTATAACATTTACACAGATTTTTTTAAATGCGATTAATCGCGATTAACTATATGAAATTCTGAGATTAATCGCGATTAAAAATTTTAATCGTTTGACAGCCCTAATATATATATGACGAAGTCAAAAATCAAAGGACTTTGCCATTGCCTCAGGATTTGCCTGTGTCGAATTCTAAATTAATTAATATTTTCAAAAAACATCTAAGTTTGTCAGCGAAAACAGTTTCTTAGCATTTTGTCACTTAAATAAAGCTTCAAGAGAAATAACCTGACACATTTTTGTTTTTATTGAATTTTCCAAAATGTCCTAACTTCTCTGGTAATAGGGTTTGTATATAGAAGACGAAATAAGGTGAGGAGGATGGGTCCCTGTTAAGTCTTCTTAATAATAAAGTTTTTTTTCTTGCCACTGTCACTCTTTTCTACCAGGACTCTATAGAGTTGCTTTGAGACAATGTCTATTTTAGAAAGCGCTGTACAAATAAAATTTATTTGACTTGATTTGACTTGAAAATTGACTCATCTGACCTGATTGTTTTTTTTTCCTATTGCTCAAGATGTACATGTTTTGTGACTTTACACCAAAGTATTTCTTTGCGACTTGGACATTGATGCAAAATGTTTCTGAAAGGCAGAACTATTATGTATTCCTGCTTTTATGTTTTTATAGATTGTTCCTCTAATACTGTTTCTCTTTCATTTTTGTGACTGATCCACCTGCAGTTTAGCCCATATCATGTTGCTTTGAAAACTAAAAATTTGAATTTTGTTATTGTTAGTACCTGCTGTTAATTAACAATCAATATAAAAAACTCTTATATAACATAAAAATATTATGTCACAGAAAAAATATTCATTTTGGTTTAACTCGGCAGTTGTTACTTAAATTTTTCCATTAGTCCAAGAAATTGCATTGCTGTAGGGTCGTACGGATTTGCTAAAGTTTTAACCTGTTTAACCTTAACTAAAGTGCTGCAATATCTGTGCCATGTACTCTAGAGGGGGCATAAAGGACGGAGACATCATCGTTAAGCTGAACGGCCATTCTCTGACCAGCACCGGCGAGCTGAAGGATGCATTAATGGAGGACACAGCTTTGCTGCTGGAGGTCCGCAGGGGCAACGATGACCTGCTCTTTAATATCGAACCTGATGTCATCATGCAGTGATTGATTCATGTCGCTCACAAATCTCCTTTTATTTAATAATGCAGGGACAAACGGGAAAATGCAATTAAACCAGGCAGTTTAAGCCTTAAAGGGTTAGGGTTTGTTACAACTTACTATGGAGCACTATAAACCAGAACTAAGTAGGATTTTTCCTGCTGTTACAGTACTCGTTTTACAATACTTGTCTTACATGGCAGCCATCAGGATAAGGCTAAATACTGTACATATATGAATAAAATTGTAAGAACGTGTATTATATAATTTGTGTTATAAAGGAACAATGACAATTTCAGTACTGTACTGCTTTAATGACAATGCTGAGAATGTTGAAAAGCAGCTAGATTTGTTCCAGGCACCATTCCACAGACAGTGCAAAGCAGAGTGAGCAGATGTAGAGCATATGTGGTGATATGATCAAAAAATGGGATTGAAAGTACTCTGCCCTAGCACATTGTAATAAATGTGATCAATACATCCTATTGCTGTTCACTTTATACCTGTTAATGTTTTATATCTACTTTTGTAACTTTTGTACGCAGTTTTTTAAGTCAAAATGTTTACAATTGTGTCTTTTGGTTTGCTCCAATAAAAACAGAATGATCATTCTGATTATTATGCCACCCATGTGGCATATGCAATGCAGAGTCTTTATCTTAACACCTATGCACCGTGGACCTATACACTGATCAGCCGTAACAATAAACCACCTCCTTGTTTCTGCACTCACTGTCCATTTTGTCAGCTCCACTTACCATATAGAAGCATATTGTAGTTCTACAATTACTGACTGTAGTCCATCTATTTCTCTGCATGCTTTGTGACTCCCCTTTTATGCTGTTCTTCAATGGTCAGGACTCTCCCAGGACCACTGCAGAGTAGGTATTATTTGGGTGGTGGATCATTCTCATCACTGCAGTGACACTGACATGGTGGTGGTGTGTTGTGCTGGTATGAGTGGATCAGCAATGTTGACGGAGTTTTTAAACACCTCACTGTCACTGCTGGACTGAGAATAGTCCACTAACCAAAAATATCCAGCCAACAGTGTCCCATCCTGTTACCACTGATGAAGGTCTGGAAGATGACCAACTCAAACAGCAGCAATAGATGAGCGATCGTCTCTGACTTTACATATACAAGGTGGACCAACTAGGTAGGAGTTTCTAATAGAGTGGACAGTGAGTGGACACAGTATTTAAAAACTCCAGCAGCGCTGCTGTGTATGATCCACTCAAAGCAGAACAACACACACTAACACACCACCACCATATCATTGTCACTGCAGTGCTGAGAATGATCCACCACCTAAATAATACCTGCTCTGTGGGGGTCCTGACCATTGAAGAACAGGGTGAAAGCAGGCTAAAAAGGTATGTAGAGAAACAGATGGACTACAGTCAGTAATTGTAGAACTACAAAGTGCTCCCATATGGTAAGTGGAGCTGATAAAATGGACAAAAAAGGAGGTGGTTTTAATGTCATGGCTGATCAGTGTATATTGAGATCTGCTAACTTTAACAAACGCTCAAGGTCAACAATTTGAAGTTGTTTTATTTAGAATAATAAAGGTTTGTGCTGGGCCCACGGATGGCGGAGCGGTTCCCTCGGATAGCTAGCACAACACTGCTGAGTGTTTAAACAATTAAACACAAATGGCAGGTGATAGAAAACAGCCGCGAATTGGGCATGCATAAGAGGGGGCGGGTGGTGATCTGGCTCTTCTTGATCAGAGGGTGAGTTGTGCAAAAGGCAGCAGAATGACTAGATTGGGAGATAAAGAGGGAAAATCCTAAAGAGGTTTTATCAGTTTGTAAAATATAAGCATTTATTATTTATTTTATTTGAATTTTTTTACACACTTTGGTTACATTCATGACAGGACAGGTAATTACTGGTTACACAATATTCATCAGTTCAAGTCTTAATGTCAAACACAGTCACAGACAATTTTTGCATCTCCAATTCACCTCACTTGCATGTCTTTGGACTGTGGGAGAACATGCAAACTCCACACAAAAAGGACCCAGACCACTTCATCTGGGAATCGAACCCAGGACCTTCTTGCCGTGAGGTGACAGTACTACCTACTGAGCCACTGTGTCTCCCCCATAAGCATTCATATGTTTGCCCTTTGTTTAGCCTTGAGTATATTGAAATACTTGGGAATTTGCTTCAGTATAATAGTAGGTACATAAAGTTAGTAGTAGAGCATGTGTCCTCTGTCTGAACTTCTCCCACACATTATAAATAAATACACAAATTGCAGGCTGGTCTTGTCTTTATCTAAGCAAGTTCAGCAGTATTGAGAAACTCGGAGATTAATGTGCACATCTGCTTCTGACATCTGGTTTCTAAATATAGTCATCCCATGGGGAAACATCCCATTATTCGATTTAAAACTACTAGTTTCACTTTGTGGATTTGCAATGCGTCCAGTAATAATAGAACAGAATGCCTTTGTGCATGATATATACATATACACGTGTACAGTACAATGAAGTTCTGTTTCCGCATATCCTAGCTTGTTTGGAAGCTGGGGTCAGAGCGCAGGGTCAGCCACTCTATGGTGCCCTTGGAGCTATAAGGGTTAGGAGCCTTGCTACATTGCAGAGCCAGGATTCAAAAAGCCTGATTGATAGCCTAAAGCTCACTAGGCCACCACTGTCCCAATAACAAGGCCACCTTGTTTGTAGGTGGGCTCGAACCACCAACTTTTTAGTTACCAGCCAACGTACTCCACACTAATGCCCATGGTCTTAGAATGACATGTCCAATGAGCTAAAAATCAGGTGTCCACATACTTTTTTTTAATGCATTTTCTCCCCATTTTCCTCCCGATTTAGCGCACTCAATTTTGTCTTCCGATGCTACCAGAGATACCAGATTGCATCCGAGGAGAGCACGTCACTGTACACGCCTCCACGCCTCTTCCGACACATGCACAGCCCTCCTCTTCTCGCCCCTGCATTCTGCACAGGCGTCTCTTCCGCCAATCAGGGTCCTTACACAGCATATGAAGACCCACCCACCCACACATAGTCCAGCCCCCACACATAGTCCAGCCCCCACACTGCAGATACAGTGGCCAATTAGTATCTGCTGCAGGCACTGCCAATTATGCCCGCCAAATGGTGCCCAGCCGACAGGAGGCAACACCAAGTTTCAAAGTCCACATACTTTTAGCCATTTGGTGAATATTGAAAAACAAAAACAAAGAGGATTAAAATGTTCCCCCACTGTATATTCGAACCAGATATCAATAGCAGAACCAGAAACCAACCTTAAGCTTCAAGTTCTTTTATACTGTTTAATATGGCTTAGATTTGATATCTTTATCACACATGTGCAATTTTAAAACTATCCAACAATGTGTTTATTTCTTTGTAATTACGTTCTCACAGGGAAGACATACTTTCTGAAAAGTATGTGGCTTGTAGTGAGTTTTCACCTTTGCTCTCCTGCAGCACATGTAAGTGGGTATGTATGTTCCAATAAACATTGCCACAATATTTGGAGTACACTGGCACAAGCCTGGTCCACATCACTTTGTTCTCATTTCATGCAGCATAAAAATTAAAAAAATTCCACCAGTCAAAGCAGGGACAGATGAAGATCATGTGCAGACTGATAGAACAACACATTTGCTTATTTTCTATTTCTTTTTCCTGCTTTATCTGCCAATCTAGTCTTTTCTAATTCCTGATTGTAAATCCGCTGCCGCTTACACAACCCCTTAGTTTGTTTAAGTAGAGCCGGATCATCACACACCCTCAATATGAGCCCACTTCTTATCACCTGCCAGTGTTGGGTTTCCACACAGAGCCGTATAGACTCATGAGCATTGAGGACCAAATGGGCCCATTCCTTCTTAAAGACCAGTCCTGAAAAACATGTTACATCAGGCTTGAATCTATACACCGATCAGCCATAACATTAAAACCACCTCCTTGTTTTTACACTCACTGTCCATTTTATCAGCTCCACCTGTAGTGGACTGACTGTAGTCCATCTGTTTCTCTGCATGCTTTGTTAGCCTGCTTTCACCCTGTTCTTCAATGGTCAGGACCCCCACAGGACCACCACAGAGTAGGTATTATTTAGGTGGTGGGTCATTCTCAGCACTGCAGTGGCACTGACATGGTGGTGGTGTGTTAGTGTGTGTTGTGCTGGTATGAGTGGATAAGACACAGCAATGCTGATGGAGTTTTTAAACACCTCACTGTCACTGCTGGACTGAGAATAGTCCACCAAACAAAATTATCCAGCCAACAGCGCCCGGTGGGCTGCGTCTTGTCACCACTGAAGATGGCCTAGAAGATGACCAACTCAAACAGCAGCAATAGATGAGCGCTTGTCATTGACTTTACATCTACAAGGTGAACCAACTAGGTAGGAGTGTCTGATAGAGTGGACAGTGAGTGGACATTAAAGAACAGGGTGTAAGCAGGCTAAAAAAAAGTATGTAGAGAAATAGATGGACTACAGTCAGTAATTGTAGAACTTCAGTGCTTCTATATGGTAAGTGGAGCTGATAAAATGGACAGTGAGTGTAGAAACAAGGTGGTTTTAATGTTATGGCTGATCAGTGTATATTTAATTATAGATGATTATGAAGGACTCTGCTTCCTCATCTGACGAGAACACAGTATATTCACAAATTTTCCAATGCTAGTTTGTTTAAGGACATACCTAATACCCAGACACACTCAGACACAGCATACACAAAACAAGTTATGCATTTGATTAAATGTATACACTTACCAGCCACTTAATTAGGTTCACCTAACTCATACAAACATTTACTGGCCATTTTATGAGCTACACCTCCCATGTAGATGCATTTTACGGGTATACAGTTACTGTATGGCATCTGTTGCTCTGTACACTACCCTATACATCAATAGTAAGGGACATTAATAGGACCCAGACTGACCAGATAACATTTGTTAGAAGGACCGGTCTCAGCAGTTCACTGTTAGTGTATTGATATAATAAGTATTGGTATATAAGTACCAGGTGCAGCAGCATATCTGCAGTTTTTAAATACATTTACTGGCCTTTTTATATAGGCACACCTGCATATAGGGGTCCCAGGATGATTGAGTGTACAGGGCAACAGATGGGCTACAGTCAGTAACTGTATAGCTGTAGAATTAGACCATGAACACATGAGCTTGCTGGAAAATATATTCTAAAACCACATACATGTGGAGCCCCAGTCCTCCTATTTTATTAACCCATTCAGTCAAAAGAGCATTTGTAAATAGGCCGCTTTAGTTCTGTTCCTCTTAATCTAGTCGTTTCCAATTACCCGATTGCATTATGCTTCCTCTCTACCAATGCTGAGACCCACTCCCGATTGAGGAGAGCGAGACAGACACACGCCCCCTCCGACACGTGTGCAGTACTCAACTGCATCTTTTCACCCGCACGAGGCAAGTTCATTTGCGAATCAGCTTTGTGTACAGAGAGCCACACCCTGATCAATGCATTATTCCTTGACTTGGTGCAGATGCCATCAAATAGCCAGCAGAGATCGTAATTGCATCAGTTATGAGGTCCCGGTTCCCACCCAGTATGAACGACAGCCAGTCGTTGTTCATGTAGCCACCCAGCCCAGCCGTATAGCAGAGCTGAGTTTCGAACAGACGAGTTCGAAATGTCAGCTCCGATGTGCTAGCAGTTACTTCAGTTTTTTAAATTATGGTTATCATCATCGTTTCACAATCTAAAGTAATCTTGCTTTTGTCTGTTGGGTAGTTGTTAAGCTTCAGCTTACAGCCAATGCTAATTTTTTTAAAGGCCTAATTCATTTTTTAACTTTTCCACTTAAGTCATTAATTACTAGCTTCTAATCTTTTTATTTGCATTTTAAAAATCTGTAACTGAACTGTAAAAGAAAACAATTTACAAAGTTATTAATGCAAAGCTTCAGTGTGATTTTGATGCACACAAAAACTAGTCCAAAACTAAAAAAGGCATTTCTCCTTTCTGTGGAGAAGTTTCTGCCTGCTTAATGTGAGTCAGAAAGCCACATCCATTAGATGCTTTACATGCTTTAAGTACAGATTACGTTTACCAAACACTAGCAGTGTACAGTATGTTTGCATTGTATGACCTTATTCTAGAGCACTAACCATTTAAATCTTGGGTGTGTATTTTGCTAAAAATGTTTACCTTTTTAAAACCTACTGTAAACGTGTACAAGAATGTTCCACTTCAAATTCAATTGTTTAAATTCAATTCTGACCCACAAGACCACCAATTTGTAAAATAAATCATGTTACATGTAAACAAACAACTGCTTGACTCAATAATTTAAAGGCTTAGTTGCCCTCAACCTCACCACTAGACATAAGGGAATTTCCAAGCGAGCTTTTAGTAAAATTGGTGTGGTCGGTTCTGTGTGCATGGATATGTGGGGAGGAGCGTTGGTTCAGTAAGCTGAACTCCTCCTGAAACAAAAACACACACTTGGCAGTGAAGCACACACACTGTTCTCCAGGACCCTCTGGAGCCCTTCCATGAATGTGTGGAATGTAGAAACACACATTTGTACACACGGCATGAAAGGGTTTCACAAAAGAAATGACAATAAAAAAAGAAAAGATTCCATTACTTTTAATAGTGACAATATATGACCAAAACATGAGCTAGTTAGACATCCCAGTTAAAAACTAGTTGCATCTTTCTCCTCTGTGTAGCTCTAGCAGCCTCAATTAATCTGGAAAGGCTTTCCACAAGATTTTGAAATGTATCTTTGGAAATTTTGTCAGAAGTGTATTTGTGAGGTCAGACACTGATGTTGGATGACGCCTACCTCACAATTAACTTTCCAATTAATCTCAGATGTGTTTAATGGGGTTTGGTTCAAGGCACTGTGTAGGCAAATGGAGCTTCACACCAAACTCATCAGACTTTTTATGGACCTTGCTTTGTAAACAGGGGCACAGTCATGCTGGAACAGTAAAAACATTCTCAAAACCGCTGTCACAAAGCTGGAAGCATACAGTCTATTTAAATAAACCTATTTAATTTTTTAAGACCAACTAAGAAGAAAGAAAACTGTTTCTCCCAAACAACACATTGTATATATATTTTAAAACACAATTATCATACCCTCTTGATGCATGCTCAATAATCCAGGTACACAAATCCACAAAGTTGAATCAGTTCATCTGGACACAAGTTTGTTGTAGAGATACGTTTTGCCACTCAATCCAAGTGACTTCTTCAGTCTGAGCTGGTGGTGAATACCCCAACCTTATATGCAGCCGATTTGCAATTATTGTAATATATAGTATGACAATTATCATACTATATATTACAACCCCAAATCAGAAAAAGTTGGAACAGCATGGAAGATGCAAATAAAAAACCCCACAGAGTTTTGTATGTTTACTTTTATTTGATTGCAAACAGGATGAACCTGAGATATTTAATGTTCTGTCTGCTCAACTTCATTTCATTTATTGATAAACATCCATACCTGCATTTCAGGCTTGCGACACATTCCAAAAAAAGTTGGGACAGTAAAGCATTTACCACTTTGTAACGTTGCCATTCCTTTTCACCACACTTAAAAGACATTTTTGGCACCAAGGATACCAAGTGATTTAGTGTTTAGTGTAACTCTGTATTGTAGTGCTTGACAAAGGTTTGACAAAGTAATCCCTCACCCATGTGGTTATATCAGCTATTGCTGAGTGGCGGTTGTTGATGCAGTGCCGTCTGAGGGATGGAAGATCACGAGCGTTTAGCTTAAGCTTGCGCCCTTGGCCTTTACGCACTGAAATTCCCCCCGAATCCTTGAACTGTTTAATGATATTATATACTTCAGAGGGAGAAATATGCAAATCCCTTCCAATCTTTCTTTGAGGTACATTGTTTTTAAACTTTTGAATCATTTTCTCATGCATTTGTTGACAAACTGGAGATCCTCTGATCATCTTTGCTCATCAAAAACTCTGCCTTTCCTGGATGCTGCTTTTGTACTAAACCCTGATTACAATCACCTGTTGACATCAACTGTTTGGAATCACATCATTATTTAGTTTTTTCACCTCATTACTGGCGTTAAATTGCCCCCGTCCCAACTTTTTTTGGAATGTGTTGCAGGCCTGAAATGTAGGAATGGAGGTATATTAATAAATGAAATGAAGTTGAGCAGACAAAACATGAAATATTTCAGGTTCAGACTGTCTGCAATCAAATAAAAGTCAAAGTAAATGTAAAGAACACTGCATTTTTATTTTATTAGCATTTTCCATACTGTCCCAACTTTTCTGATTTGGGGTCTTATATAATATAATAATAATAATAATAATACTCTTCATGTGGTACTTGGTTAAACCATCTTTTACAACAATTACATCTGGTTTTCAAATAGATTTAAATTTTGTGTCTGATTTAAACCATTTTTTTCTTCAATTTTTTAAACATCTGGCATTTGTTTCATGGGGTCAAAATCAGGACTGGGCAATTTAATAACTTCAGTTTTTCATTTCAGACTATTCCAGTGCTGCTTTGGGCCACTATGCTCAAACTTTCCACTTTAAGCTTCCTCACAGAAAGAAACATGTTTTATATCCAAGATCTCTCTGTGCTTTGTGCTAATCAAGTTCCAATCAACTCTAATTAGAAACCAACCACTGATGCTTAAATGCATTTCCATAACTTTATGCTATGCCACTATACTTATATACTAGACTATGATTTTACAAAACACATATTGCTAAAACACTAAAAAGTTCCCTTCAATCCTAACAGACCACAATACATCCTGCCACCTCCAGTATTCCAAATAAATAATTGCAGTTTGCAGTTACTGCTTTCTCTTTGAAACTTTTCCCTTTAGGTGCACCCACTTGAATATGAGTGATCCATTAAAGCCACCTTTAGTCGCAGACATTGTTTGATGCTATGCATTAAGATTTAGACCAATACATTGCCAAATAGCCGTGTGTAATTTATTATTGAAGACAATGTGTTTCCACTATGGTAGTGTGCTTTATACCACTTCACCAAATGCTTGTTATAGACCATGGTGCTTTAGGCCTGCATTATGAGCTCAATACAAGAAGCTCCCAATGTAGTTCTTACTCAAATGTAGCATTCAGGGGCAGTTTGGAATTTACTTTGGCACACTATGATCCTGGTATGTTAAGTGGTTGAGCTTTTTTTGTTTCTGGAAATTTCTGCTTCACAATAGCAGCACTTAGTAGACCGAGAGAGCTGTAGCCGAGCTCACTAAGCAGCACTGTAACCTGTTTTATTGCTAATGCTTGACTTTAGTAATAGCATAGCTGTATGCTTGATTTTATGCACCTGTTAACATGGGTGTGTCTAAAAGACAAATTGGCAAATTAGGGAAATGTCCACACACTTTTGTCCTGTGTCACAGAAAGATAGTCATGAACAAATAAAGTAAAAATTGCAAAGGTAGAACCGCAGGAAAAACTGTGCTCCACTTTCAGTAAGAACTGTGCTGTACTCTGTGTGAACCATCAGGGTCTCATCCAAAAGAAACACTTCACTATAAAATAAAAAACTGCTGATGTTGAGAAGTACAGTTCGTAACGTTTGCTCCCTAGAAACATGCAATGCTTTCACGTCTAGAAAATACCACAGACCAAAATGCAGCTACTCTTTCCAGGCGTATGTGTAAATGGATGATGATTTAAGGGAATATGGAATATAGATTTGGAAGCTGTAGAAGTCTGGAGGAGCACTGAGCAGCAGAGCTGAACTTTCCACCACATTTAACACACCTGATTCAACTGATTAGCTCATTACATCAGTTTCCTGGCTGAATATGATGTAACAGAACAGGAGAAACTGTGCAGTCTGTATTTTCTCGACCCGAGTTCAGCTCTTTCATTACAGCTCTAAAAGCTGTGAGTTAATCTGCTTAAGGATGCTTATCAAAATAAAACCCCCAAGTCTCACCTCTTCAAGGAAACTTTATGAAACATTAAATGATAGGAAATTACACAAATCTGACACAATGTTTTTCTTGCTTTGATCTGATCATGATGAAAAAGTCAAACACATTCTATTCTTTTCTAGTCAAGAAGCCAATCTACTGCAGGACAAACATTCAGTACTAACACAGCTAAAGACAATTTGGAGCAATTTACCCTCTCCTTGTTTAAGAGGTGGAAGGAAACAGTTGTTCATAGAGGAAACCAGAAATAGTGAATAGTGTTCAGCAAGGATCAAACCCACTTCCATAGGACAAACATTGTTGCACCATCTTGCAACTGATAATTTAATATTTATCTACGTTTGCATTTTGCCCATACTTCTCCCAATCTAATTGCTGCAAACTCCCTTACTGTTATGCTTATGCTGCTTGTTCCAACCACGCACAAGAGAAACGTTACATCTTCTGGTTCAGACACCTAGCTGGGTCGCCTGGGACTTGAACCAGAGGGCTTAAAATCTAGCACATCAGACCACCACCAAAGCAACCTTTTAATATTTATTCAATCTAATTATTATGCAATTTTCTTATTATAATTATATTACAATTCGATTTTATTACCACACAAATCATTGTGCTGAACAAACAGTTCACTATCACTACACAAATATTAAAACAGATATAATAATACACTTGAATTAATATAATTACATAAGTGATTAATGTACAGTAAAAGTCCAAAGTTTACATACAGCTGTAAGGCACGTGTGTCATGGCATAGTCTTAAGATTTAAATGATAACTTCATTATTACTACACGATTTTTGTGGAAAAGTTAAAAAAAAAAAAACTCTACTTCTTTAATCTGAAAAATATGACAAGAGTATGCAGTCAACAATATAGATCAAATTAGAATTTGGAAGTGTGATTGCTAACATGTAATTTAACTTCATGTCATGGCTTCCTAATGTCTTGTTAGTGATTATTACTGGTTACAACTGATGACTTTTCTGTGCCCATTTTATTTATTTATTTATTAGGATTTTTAGCATCATGTTTTACGCACTTTGGTTACATTAATGACAGGACAGGTAGTTACTGGTTACACAAGATTAATCAGTTCAAGTCTTTAATGTCAAACACAGTCATGGACAATTTTGTATCTCCAATTCACCTCACGTTTTTGGACTGTGGGAGGAAACCGGAGCTCCCAGACGAAACCCACACAGGTACAACATGCAAACTCCATACAGAAAGGACCCGGACCGCCCCACCTGGGGATCGAACCCAGGACCTTCTTGCTGTGAGCCGACAGTGCTACCCATTGAGCCACTGTGCTGCCTCATGCCCATTTTAACAGGGCTAGTTTGACTGCACACATTAGAAAGCACTTTATGAAAGTTTGTCTAGACTGTCTGATAGAATGCAAGAATCACCTAACAACAAGTCTTCTATAAATTAAAAGCTTCTGAAGCACAGTTGACCTTGTCCATAGTCAAGTGATCTTTAGAATACATCTGGACGAATTTGACTATCTGGACAAATTTCCTTTCAGTGTTAGGTGGCAATTTGGGCTTTTTTACAACTATGGTAGGTAACCACTTTTTCATGTACTCTGTAATAGGTGCATTATTATTAGTGTTATTATTATTAATATAATTATTAAATACAGCCCTTAAATCAGCCTTCTGGCAGGCTAAGCAATTTAGTATTATTGGTCTTTAACAACAGTTTTGCCTCTCTTACCCTACAATCTGTGCTTTGACAATGTAGACAGATCTTTCTTAAATGAAAGTGCACATTAGAGCTTGGCTCTGAGGGATCCCACACTGGGCTTGTCAGAGCAGAACTCAGACCACCAGGATGGACGTTCCAGAACACTCTTCCCCTGCATTACAGTAGCCCACAGGTTCTTATAGAGCTAAAACAAGAAAAGCCAAAGAATGATCAGGATCATATACATACAATATACAATCATATACATATACAATATACAATCACATACATATTGTAGCAAACCAAGTTGAGTTATTTAAAATCATTAAAATACCAGCATTCATTATATAGTATGTACTTTTGAAGTGTATTTAAAGTGGTTAAGAGAAAATTTGCTCCATTATAGACACATACACAATAAAATACATTTAGTACTGCATATTCAGTATTCTTCCATAAATCCATAAGCAGTATTTTCCCCTAGCCCAGTGGTAGCGAAATGTAAATATACTAGCTTTAACCATTGTTTAAAATCAGTGCTTTTCTTAGAATGTAACCATAATAATGATACCATTTTTGACCAAACCGGATTGCTGGGTTCTAGTATAAAGATTTAATATACACTTGTCAGCCAGAAATCAATGTTATTTTATAGCTACACTATATTTAAACCTATTTTTTATAAACTGATGCATAATTAGTTTATACTTGAACATCTACCTGAAAGCACTTGTTTTACACAAGAATTGTTACCGGAAATTTGAACAGCAGTCCTCAATTAAACAACCCTGGCTGTTGTGAGTCAGACATCCTTTTTCCAGGACATTAAGGAGACAAGACGAACAATCCCACTTCCAGAATGGAGAGTAATGTCCCAGTTAATAAAGTCAGTTCTGAACAAGTCTTAAGCTTGAGATCTAGCAGGATTACCCAACAGGACTGTGTGTGCATCCACTGTTTTGTTAAGTGTCTGGGTCACCCTGTTCAGACTTTTAATACAAAAGCTGTCTGTTTTCTTTCCCTCAAAACTTAATATTCACACAGACAAACAGGTCAGTAAAAACTGTAGGAGGGAAATATTACATTTCCCCAAAGGACAGACTCATCAAATAAACACAGCCTCTCTATTTAACCAGAAATGGATTGTCTAGCGGTTGGATTGAGGCAGTTTCTGATCTATGTGGGGGTTGGTGGCTTATACAGAACTTCTTCATCCTAGGCATTGAATTAAAAAGCCAGGGGGTTTAGCTATAGTGCTGACTGGTTTGACAAAAGTTTTACACTTTTGGCTTTTACATTTTATTGTCACTACAGTTCAATAATACTGGATCGCTGAGTAGATTGAAGCTAAAAAAGCCAAATTTTCTCCCTAATCTAGTCATATCAAATTACCCTGATTGCATTACGCTTTCCCTCTACCGATGCTAACCTTCACGACATGTGTGCAGTACCGACTGCATCTTTTCACCTGCACGAGGCGAGTTCATATGCGTATCAGCTTTGTGCACGGAGTCTCACACCCTGATAAATGCATTATTCCTCGACTCTGCACAGACGCCATCAATCAGCCAGCAGAGGTCGAAATTGCATCAGTTATGAGGAGCCCTGGTCCGGCTTCTCATCCTGTGTGAACAACAGCCAATCGTTGTTCATGTAGGCGCCCAGCCTTGCCAGATGGCAGAGCTGAGATTCGAAATTATGTGTTCAAAATCTCAGCTCTGGTGTGTTAGCGTGTTTTAACCTCTGCACCACCTGAGCACCCATAACGTGTCTCTTTTTAATCCGCAATTAACATGTGACTCCGTTTATAGCCCAACCAATTTGCAGTATGTATATTTTTCTATTCAGCAAATTCATATTTTATATTTACCATAGCTACAACATGTTTAAGAAAAGCATTTGTAAAGGTTACTGGACAAGCACTGTGTTTTACTTGTATTCAGACACAGAAAAAGAAACAACTGCAAAACTGTCAGGACAAGTACAAGTAAATCAAAACTTTTTTCTGAACCAAGTACATTGCTGACAGTTCTGTCACACAAGGTTGTAGTTTTTCATCATGTTTTATACGATATTTTGGTAGCACTGCAGTAATAGGTCCTTAGCTTTTCTAATTTACAAAATAACACAGACATTTAAGGCAGTTGCAGTCTAGCGGTTAAGGTACTGGACTAGTAAACAAAAGGTCGCTGGTTAAAGTCCCACCACTACCAGGTTGCCACTGTTGGGCCCTTAAGCAAGGCCCTTAACCTTCAATTGCTTAGACAATATATTGTCACAGTACTGTAAGTCGCTTTGGAGAAAAGGGTCTGCAAAATGCCGAATGTGAATGTAAACTGATTTATCTTTTGCAAGAACCATATTTTAAAGTAAAAAATTTTTTTTACTACATGAACCTTTTCCAGCTAACGTCAATTGTTCTTTTAAAGTCAGTTCTGTTAGCACTAACAATGTTAAGTTTGGGGTTTACAGTGGTGATGATCAGATAGGAATGAGGCATCCAGAGCCAAAAGTGATTTAACCAGCTAAAGTTAACTTGTTACCTTTTTATTTTTAGTTTGATCTTTCACCTAGTACTGAATGTATCATATAAACAATAAATGGGACATGGGACATTATCTGACAAGGTAAAAGGTCGTTTTTGATTTTAGGATGTTTCTAAGAACTACAGCAGAGCAAACAGCAGAATAAAAATTGCTCTGGACTAAGCAAATGAGCCACAAAGTATGCCTTAGTTTTCACAATAATAACATATCAGTGAGGGTTCCATGGCTGGGAATTTAACTGTTTAAGACAAACAACATGGAAAGACATGATTTCTTTATTTCTTTATATTTGTGCTTAGTTCATTTTTATTATTAAATATTTAAAGCAAGATTTTTTTTGTGAGGATACAAATCTTCTGCAAGCCTACATTGAAGTCTGGGAGAAAGAAAGTCACCATGCCTGAGGATTTTACACATTTAGTTGCAGCTTAAGTTTTTCCAGAACCCCAATCACAGAGAGGCTGGAGGATTAATCATGTTTGTGAGTGTGTGTGTGTGTGTGTGTGTTATCCCAGCTGAGTGGTGAGCAACAGCAGTTCTCTTACCTCACCGTCTGCCTTGCCAATGGGTGAGTTCAGTATAAAGTCAGGAGGAGCAATCACATCAACCAAAGCCACAGCGTCATCTCTTAGCTATAAAGTATAAAAAAATCTGACATTTTATTTCAATCATGACAGCCATCCTGCAACTACCGTGTCCACTTTTTAATAAAGGGTGAAATCAGATATTTTGGGCCACCTGCTAAAACTTTTGAGGACTCCAATAAATATCACTGTGCACAAAGTGGTAACACAGTGGGTAGAGCTGTGGGTTACCAACTAGAAGGATGGGATTAAATCACGGCTCTGCCATGCAGCCACTGTTGGGCCCTTGAGCAAGGCCCTTAACCTACTTGGCTCCAGGTGTGCCGTACAATGGCTGACCCTGCGCTCTGACCCCAGATTCCAAAGAAGCTGGGATGTACGAATAAAGATATACAGTATATATATATATACAGTGTATCACAAAAGTGAGTACACCCCTCACATTTCTGCAGATATTGAAGTATATCTTTTCATGGGACAACACTGACAAAATGACACTTTGACACAATGAAAAGTAGTCTGTGTGCAGCTTATATAACAGTGTAAATTTATTCTTCCCTCAAAAAAACTCGATATACAGCCATTAATGTCTAAACCACCGGCAACAAAAGTGAGTACACCCCTAAGAGACTACACCCCTAAATGTCCAAATTGAGCACTGCTTGTCATTTCCCCTCCAAAATGTCATGTGATTTGTTAGTGTTACTAGGTCTCAGGTGTGCATAGGGAGCAGGTGTGTTCAATTTAGTAGTACAGCTCTCACACTCTCTCATACTGGTCACTGAAAGTTCCAACATGGCACCTCATGGCAAAGAACTCTCTGAGGATCTTAAAAGACGAATTGTTGCGCTACATGAAGATGGCCAAGGCTACAAGAAGATTGCCAACACCCTGAAACTGAGCTGCAGCACAGTGGCCAAGATCATCCAGCGTTTTAAAAGAGCAGGGTCCACTCAGAACAGACCTCGCGTTGGTCGTCCAAAGAAGCTGAGTGCACGTGCTCAGCGTCACATCCAACTGCTGTCTTTGAAAGATAGGCGCAGGAGTGCTGTCAGCATTGCTGCAGAGATTGAAAAGGTGGGGGGTCAGCCTGTCAGTGCTCAGACCATACGCCGCACACTACATCAAATTGGTCTGCATGGCTGTCACCCCAGAAGGAAGCCTCTTCTGAAGTCTCTACACAAGAAAGCCCGCAAACAGTTTGCTGAAGACATGTCAACAAAGGACATGGATTACTGGAACCATGTCCTATGGTCTGATGAGACCAAGATTAATTTATTTGGTTCAGATGGTCTCAAGCATGTGTGGCGGCAATCAGGTGAGGAGTACAAAGATAAGTGTGTCATGCCTACAGTCAAGCATGGTGGTGGGAATGCCATGGTCTGGGGCTGCATGAGTGCAGCAGGTGTTGGGGAGTTACATTTCATTGAGGGACACATGAACTCCAATATGTATTGTGAAATACTGAAGCAGAGCATGATCCCCTCCCTCCGGAAACTGGGTCGCAGGGCAGTGTTCCAGCATGATAATGACCCCAAACACACCTCTAAGACGACCA
Source organism: Trichomycterus rosablanca (assembly GCF_030014385.1). Taxonomy (NCBI): domain Eukaryota; kingdom Metazoa; phylum Chordata; class Actinopteri; order Siluriformes; family Trichomycteridae; genus Trichomycterus; species Trichomycterus rosablanca. The sequence goes on along the minus strand of NC_085991.1, from coordinate 33,749,554 downwards.
CTGCTTTATTGAAGAGGCTGAGGGTAAAGGTGATGGACTGGCCAAGACATGTCTCCAGACCTAAACCCAATAGAACATCTTTGGGGCATCCTCAAGCGGAAGGTGGAGGAGCGCAAAGTCTCGAATATCCGCCAGCTCCGTGATGTCGTCATGGAGGAGTGGAAAAGCATTCCAGTGGCAACCTGTGAAGCTCTGGTAAACTCCATGCCCAGGAGAGTTAAGGCAGTTCTGGAAAATAATGGTGGCCACACAAAATATTAACACTTCAGGAACTTTCACTAAGGGGTGTACTCACTTTTGTTGCCGGTGGTTTAGACATTAATGGCTGTATATTGAGTTATTTTGAGGGAAGAATAAATTTACACTGTTATATAAGCTGCACACAGACTACTTTTCATTGTGTCAAAGTGTCATTTTGTCAGTGTTGTCCCATGAAAAGATATACTTAAATATCTGCAGAAATGTGAGGGGTGTACTCACTTTTGTGATACACTGTATATATATGACAAATAATGGCTTTTTATCTGCCATAGATTACCCTTATTTAATCATGTTTGCTGCAAGGTGCCACAGCAGGTAGTGTTGGAGCCATACAGATCCAGGTTTGGCCCCTGGTTTCAGTGTTACTGTGTATATTAGGTTTGCATGTGATCATTCCCTGTATGTAAGTGTTGATAAGTAAGTGACTATGAGAAATTGTGTGGTACACTGCTGTCTCATCTATCTATCTATCTATCTATCTATCTATCTATCTATCTATCTATCTATCTATCTATCCATCTATCCATCTATCCATCTATCCATCCATCCATCCATCCATCCATCTTTGTATCTGTCTGTCTGTCTGTGTCTGTGTGTAAGAGAGGGGAGACTGGATGAGGATTTGCTTTCCTGCCACTGCAACAGTGACTCCATCTATATGGCCAAGGCAACAGCACACATAGTGAACAAATACAGAGAGCATTGTCACTACATGTACAACAGTCTGTAATAATCTGTTGTTAACCATTGACAAGATTCATTCAGCAATACACGTGTTAGAGGAGGAATAATCTAGCCTGAGATCATGGGTGCTGGGCCTGAAGAAGGTAATTATACATGCAGGAAATTAAAAAAATATATTTCCTGCATTATAAGATTCCTTTTAGGAAAAAAGTGGGCGAAGTCATTAATTCACGGAAAAAGCCCAGTGGCAGAAACCACTGAAATTCCAAGACTGCTGTCACACACACACATTCCATACAACAACCACATACAAGTGTATGCAAGAACTTACTTACCTACTGCTTTTAATAGCATTTAATAGCAAGGGTGCTTTAACCCTATTTGGCTAGTTTTACCTGCTGGTCTAATTTATCTGATGTCACCCAAGTAGCATGTTCAAAAATCTCTTCACAAACACTGAGGGAGAATACTGACCTGCTCACAAAGAGTGAGAATGGCATTCTGAATGAACTGTGCTGCCTCTTTACCATACATATAGCCTCCTAGAAAAAAGAAAACAACATAACTGATAAGGACAAATACATTACAGACACACATATGTATCATTTCCATGTGAATAATGAATAGATGGTTGTAAAAAGCCCTACCCTGGTAGAGAATAGCCATGTGGTTGGTGAGGGTCCAGAGGCCATAGAGAGCACAGAGTCTTCTCAAAACTAATCGGAGACCTGCTGGAATGTGTTCATCTTCACACAGATCATGAAATCTCTGTAGCACTGTGTGCTCAATGTAGGCTATTGCCAATGAGCGACAGTAATACACCTGCACGGACAAAGAATCTATAATTAGGTCTTCAAACACTTCTCGTGCTCTATGAAGAAATCCACAATTAAGAACAGCTTAAGGTCCTACTAACAAATTGAATTGCCATTTTATGCCAATTAATTCTGGTAATACCTTAATTTATGCTAATAAACATTAAATTAAATTAATGTAATACTAAATTGTGTCAAAGATATGATTTAGTACTAAAACACAGTACTAGTACTAAGTTTGGAAGTTTAAATGGTGTTGACAATTTACATATAAATATAAGGGTGCAAAATCAAATGTCTTATATCAGCGTTCCCCAATCTTTTTTGCACCACGGACCGATTTCATATAAGATATAATTTCATGGACCAGCAGGGGCATGGGGGGGTGTTAATCAGTGTTAATCCTGAGCTTTTTTCGCTGCAACGAGACACTGCTCCCACCTAGTGGTGATTGGGGTAGCGATCTCTAATTATTTATTTTTTCTGTGCGACCGGGTAGTAAGTGACCCATGGACCAGTACTGGTCCGTGGCTCGGTGGTTGGGGACCACTGTCTTACATGTAGAAATATACATACAGTGTATCACAAAAGTGAGTATACCCCTCACATTTCTGCAAATATTTCATTATATCTTTTCATGGGACAACACTATAGACATGAAACTTGGATATAACTTAGAGTAGTCAGTGTACAGCTTGTATAGCAGTGTAGATTTACTGTCTTCTGAAAATAACTCAACACACAGCCATTAATGTCTAAATAGCTGGCAACATAAGTGAGTACACCCCACAGTGAACATGTCCAAATTGTGCCCAAATGTGTCGTTGTCCCTCCCTGGTGTCATGTGTCAAGGTCCCAGGTGTAAATGGGGAGCAGGGCTGTTAAATTTGGTGTTTTGGGTACAATTCTGTCATACTGGCCACTGGATATTCAACATGGCACCTCATGGCAAAGAACTCTCTGAGGATGTGAGAAATAGAATTGTTGCTCTCCACAAAGATGGCCTGGGCTATAAGAAGATTGCTAACACCCTGAAACTGAGCTACAGCATGGTGGCCAAGGTCATACAGCGGTTTTCCAGGACAGGTTCCACTCGGAACAGGCTTCGCCAGGGTCGACCAAAGAAGTCGAGTCCACGTGTTCGGCGTCATATCCAGAGGTTGGCTTTAAAAAATAGACACATGAGTGCTGCCAGCATTGCTGCAGAGCTTGAAGACGTGGGAGGTCAGCCTGTCAGTGCTCAGACCATACGCCGCACACTGCATCAACTCGGTCTGCATGGTCGTCATCCCAGAAGGAAGCTGACGCACAAGAAAGCCCGCAAACAGTTTGCTGAAGACAAGCAGTCCAAGAACATGGATTACTGGAATGCCCTGTGGTCTGACGAGACCAAGATAAACTTGTTTGGCTCAGATGGTGTCCAGCATGTGTGGTGGCGCCCTGGTGAGAAGTACCAAGACAACTGTATCTTGCCTACAGTCAAGCATGGTGGTGGTAGCATCATGGTCTTGGGCTGCATGAGTGTTGCTGGCACTGGGGAGCTGCAGTTCATTGAGGGAAACATGAATTCCAACATGTACTGTGACATTCTGAAACAGAGCATGATCCCCTCCCTTCGAAAACTGGGCCTCATGGCAGTTTTCCAACAGGATAACGACCCCAAACACAACCTCCAAGATGACAACTGCCTTGCTGAGGAAGCTGAAGGTAAAGGTGATGGACTAAACCCAATTGAGCACCTGTGGCGCATCCTCAAGTGGAAGGTGGAGGAGTTCAAGGTGTCTAACATCCACCAGCTCCGTGATGTCATCATGAAGGAGTGGAAGAGGATTCCAGTAGCAACCTGTGCAGCTCTGGTGAATTCCATGCCCAGGAGGGTTAAGGCAGTGCTGGATAATAATGGTGGTCACACAAAATATTGACACTTTGGGCACAATTTGGACATGTTCACTGTGGGGTGTACTCACTTATGTTGCCAGCCATTTAGACATTAATGGCTGTGTGTTGAGTTATTTTCAGAAGACAGTAAATCTACACTGCTATACAAGTTGTACACTGACTACTCTAAGTTATATCCAAGTTTTATTTCTATAGTGTTGTCCCATGAAAAGATATAATGAAATATTTGCAGAAATGTGAGGGGTGTACTCACTTTTGTGATACACTGTACATACAAACACACACACAGGTGATTTGTTGCATTCATCTAAAATACAATTTAATTTAAATAGTTGCAATTATGAAGTCATCTTTTTATTGTTAATACATAAATGTACTGGTTCAAAAACATGTACGACATACTGCAGAGCGTGTCAGCTCTCAAATCAGTTTTCTAAGAAAAACACAATACTCTGGGACAAATGGGGGAAAACAGTGGTTCATTGGCGGGCTAAAAGTTGAAATTCATTTGTTGCCACACACACACACACACACACACACACTGTGGTTGGGTGAGTAAATGGTTGGGGCAAGGGTATTGTATAATTTTATTGCACACCTGCTATGTTTGAACTCAATTTTTTTTTTTTTAGGTCATTTGGCAGGACATTCTCTTTTTTAGAGGGAGTCTGACACATGAGAACAAATTGATTCAGAGCAGAGGAAGTTCAGAAGAAGAGGGTGTAATGTGGTGTTAGGCACACACTGGGTGGAGCTGGATGATCTCCAGGTGTTTTACACTCACTATGAGGTCACACCTTATTATGGACATCTGCATGTTAATCTGCACAGCCAGACCCTTCAAAAACAGGCCATACACCCTATCCGTGATGTATTCAAATTCCTAAATCAAAAACATGGTCAGGAAAAAGAGGACACATGATCACACTACTTTTACTAGCCAGTTTTACAACCAGTGTACACTTTTACTTGATGAAAAAATATTCCTTTATTCAGACTGAATTTCAAATATTAATTTTATGAATTTAAAATATTATATTAATATGGGTGACATTATTTATTTCTTTGCAGTGTGCAAAGTGTTAGTTCAGTTACTATGAGGATTTCAGTTTTAGATCAGCATCAGCCGATAATCTGAGCTCTAATTTTGAATTGTATATACTGTATAAGCAGTTAATCCCTAATACAGTGTATCACAAAAGTGAGTACACCCCTCACATTTCTGCAGATATTTAAGTATATCTTTTCATGGGACAACACTGACAAAATGACACTTTGACACAATGAAAAGTAGTCTGTGTGCAGCTTATATAACAGTGTAAATTTATTCTTCCCTCAAAATAACTCAATATACAGCCATTAATGTCTAAACCACCGGCAACAAAAGTGAGTACACCCCTTAGTGAAAGTTCCTGAAGTGTCAATATTTTGTGTGGCCATCATTATTTCCCAGAACTGCCTTAACTCTCCTGGGCATGGAGTTTACCAGAGCTTCACAGGTTGCCACTGGAATGCTTTTCCACTCCTCCATGACGACATCACGGAGCTGGCGGATATTCGAGACTTTGCGCTCCTCCACCTTCCGCTTGAGGATGCCCCAAAGATGTTCTATTGGGTTTAGGTTTGGAGACATGCTTGGCCAGTCCATCACCTTTACCCTCAGCCTCTTCAATAAAGCAGTGGTCGTCTTAGAGGTGTGTTTGGGGTCATTATCATGCTGGAACACTGCCCTGCGACCCAGTTTCCGGAGGGAGGGGATCATGCTCTGCTTCAGTATTTCACAGTACATATTGGAGTTCATGTGTCCCTCAATGAAATGTAACTCCCCAACACCTGCTGCACTCATGCAGCCCCAGACCATGGCATTCCCACCACCATGCTTGACTGTAGGCATGACACACTTATCTTTGTACTCCTCACCTGATTGCCGCCACACATGCTTGAGACCATCTGAACCAAACAAATTAATCTTGGTCTCATCAGACCATAGGACATGGTTCCAGTAATCCATGTCCTTTGTTGACATGTCTTCAGCAAACTGTTTGCGGGCTTTCTTGTGTAGAGACTTCAGAAGAGGCTTCCTTCTGGGGTGACAGCCATGCAGACCAATTTGATGTAGTGTGCGGCGTATGGTCTGAGCACTGACAGGCTGACCCCCCACCTTTTCAATCTCTGCAGCAATGCTGACAGCACTCCTGCGCCTATCTTTCAAAGACAGCAGTTGGATGTGACGCTGAGCACGTGCACTCAGCTTCTTTGGACGACCAACTCGAGGTCTGTTCTGAGTGGACCCTGCTCTTTTAAAACGCTGGATGATCTTGGCCACTGTGCTGCAGCCCAGTTTCAGGGTGTTGGCAATCTTCTTGTAGCCTTGGCCATCTTCATGTAGCGCAACAATTCGTCTTTTAGGATCCTCAGAGAGTTCTTTGCCATGAGGTGCCATGTTGGAACTTTCAGTGACCAGTATGAGAGAGTGTGAGAGCTGTACTACTAAATTGAACACACCTGCTCCCTATGCACACCTGAGACCTAGTAACACTAACAAATCACATGACATTTTGGAGGGAAAATGACAAGCAGTGCTCAATTTGGACATTTAGGGGTGTAGTCTCTTAGGGGTGTACTCACTTTTGTTGCCGGTGGTTTAGACATTAATGGCTGTATATTGAGTTATTTTGAGGGAAGAATAAATTTACACTGTTATATAAGCTGCACACAGACTACTTTTCATTGTGTCAAAGTGTCATTTTGTCAGTGTTGTCCCATGAAAAGATATACTTAAATATCTGCAGAAATGTGAGGGGTGTACTCACTTTTGTGATACACTGTACATACACCTCACATTGATACTGATCTTCCTATAGGGGACAAATGCAGGAAAAAGAGCGAACACATACCTGGCTGTTGTTACGTGCATCAAAATCTCCCAACCCAAGTGCCCTCTGTTGGCTCAGTTTCCTCTGACTCTCCCCCAGCAGGAAACATACCAGCCATTTATATGCTGCCAAAGGCACTAGAGAAATAAATATAGAAATATGACGTTGATATAAAATAACATATGATGTAAAATGATTTGCAGGGGAGAAAGCGATGTTCAAACAGTAAGTAATTATATAGTGATTTTAATAATAATAAGTTCAGACTTATTTTTCTTAGGTCAGACTTATTTGGGTGTATGACTTATAATAATAATGCTAATATTGTACAACTGATTTTTTTCTAACAACATGATGCAGAAGAGTGATTTAAGTCACTAAAAGACGAAAACCACACCAAGTAAATGGGCTAGGACTAATGTGCTGGGATTAATAATACTGGCCACGTTGTAAACAGGCAGTGAGACTGCAGCTGCATTGAATTTTTTACTAATAGATATTTGGCATGAACATCTATAAGCCAGTTATTTGAAGCTATGAAAACATATTGTGCTGCATTTTGTCTGAATCTATTTAAAGCTTAGCAATATGGCTACAAAATAAAAATAAAGAAAGAAAAGTCATAGAGGAACAACTGAAAAGTCATAGGGAAAATTCTATGGTAAACCAGTTCATAAATATTTGTCTTTGTTTCATTGTAACCACATGGTGAATATAATAAACACACACAACGCTTAAGGAAACAAATGCAAATCACACTCTAAACAGAATGCCATTCTTTAGCTAGTGCACAACTAAACAGGCTACACTCTGAGTGGCTTAAACCCCATATGAAAGAGATCAACATGTGTGCACTAGAAAGGAAGTTGGCAAGTTTGGTTTTAACATTTGGAAGAAAATAAGACCCTTGGGTGTGCCCTTGTGGCTCCATGCAGCCTCCCAGCACTTGCCAGATCCTTTTAACATTGTTGATCCTTTTAACATTGTTGTCACCCATCAGCTAGATTGGGTTTGAAGTCCTAGGCAAAGCTTCTAGCAGCATTGCCTTTACCAGTAACTTCTAAGCTTTAATCTATTTAACTAAAGGACAGTTATATCATGGAAATTTTAGTTGTTGTTTTTCTGTGACTAGTACAAATACATTTCTTTGTCCAAATATTTTTAACTAAATGTGTTACATTTACACAAGAAAATGTAACAAAATCTTTAAAACTAAATGAGTCAAACTATATAAATCCTATTTCCAGAAAAGTTGGGACATTTTGTAAAATGCAGCAAAAACAAAAAAACATGAGTTATTTCTCTTGGTCTTTATTTAACTGACAAAAGTGCAAAGAAATGATGCAATGTTTTTAACAACCAGCATCATTGTATTTTGCAAAAATAAATAAAATAAAAATGTCACCCCTGCCATACTCAAAAAAAAGTTGAAACAGGGTAAAATAAGAGAAACATTTGTGAAATATTCAAGTTAATTTGTCTGAAACATAACAGTAAGCGGGTGAATTGGTAACTGGTGAGAGTATTATGATTGGGTATATTCACCATAAGCTCTGTCTTTACAAGCAAAGGTGAGTTGCAGCTCATCACTTTGTGCCAAGTTCATAAGAGAATTTTCAATCAGTTCAAAAAGAACATTTTGAATGCAATATACTGTATATGCAAATAATTTAGGTCTTTATCCATTTACCATAAATAACTATAAAAAAATCATTGCCACAGCAGGATATTCCGCTAACACACCAGCGCTGAGATTCTGAACACCCATGTCGACTACCGGTCGGCTGGCCGGGTGGAAAAAGAACGGACTGGGTGGGGTCTTCAAGCGCTGTGCAAGGTTAGCAGACCAATGCACCTGTGCAGAAGTGGAGGAGCCTCATGTGCTAATCCACCGAAGCACAGGTAAAAAAGAAGGGGTTAAGGGACTGCGCAAGCGACAGTGGAAACATGCACATGGTCAGGTGAGTTCATATTTTAGTTTTGTCATGGTATGTGGTGCTCCAGTGGTTTTGGCATAGGTGACTTCTATACAGTATGTTTAGTTGGTTTACTGTTGTTTGGTATATTTACACCCTATGTAGCACTTATGATGTGGTTTGGGACAGAAAATCCCTTGAGTGTTCTGCCTGTTATCATGATGTAATCCTGTAAGAGAACATGGCTTTCCCTGCAAGGCTAGGTCTTTAATCTAATAATGTTACTTTTATGGTACCAAATTTTTACTAGGGTAACAAAGACACAACTAAAAAGTATACAGATACAGTTACCAAGTAAAAATTCCCCCTTGGTTCACGTGATGTGCGGTGTGTCAGTGCATAACAAACAGCAAGTTTTTCTCCACCCATCCAGCTAAAGCTTTCGCCTCTGACCCTGGTCACCAAGCAACAGCCAGCCGAACCCAGAGTCGTGGAATGAAGTCAGTAAAACAGTGCAGATGTGCAGCAGATGCGTAACAAAGGCCTCAGCTCAGCATGAGAAACTCCAGCAGAGCTGTGCAGTGTTATTACGGTAAAACGGATCCACACATGCAACACGACACCGGGTGTGTTTATAAAAGGTTTTGTCTGAGCAAATTTTCTTGGAATGTTTAAAAGGCAGTAGCTTTGTCCACCCCCACCCAGTTTATTACAAGCCAAAAGTCTTCTGGCTAAATACCTTAGCATCTTACTGTGGCAAAAAAAAAGGTTAAAGGACAGAGTTTAAACTTTCCTAGGAAAAACATTGTGCTGGAAAGTCATTATGCATTATACCTGCAGAATCCATGCACTGCTCCACCGAGGACGCTGTAAACCTGCTTTCCAGAATTGTTTTCCAGTCTTCCAGGAAGTTCACTGTCCCCAGAGGAGACTCAATCCTGCCTTTACCTAAAGGTAAAAATAAGTGAGTGAAACACTGAAACAAAGTAGAAAGAGACTTCCAAGTGGATCATGCTAAAAAATGTTGTGACAGTGATGTGCACTAACATGGATGGTAAAATAAATATATAAAAGGGACCCAACCAATAACATTTGGCTATTTCTAACAGTTGTAAATAAACAAGCCCTTTCCCTCCGCCCTGCCTGTTTGTTACCAGCTGAAGCATTGGTAACATCTAACATAGATACACTATATGGAAAACAGTAATAGGACACCCCTTCAAATTACTAAATATATGTGTTTCAGCCACAACAATTTATTATAAAAAAGAAATTACAGTGAGGAAAATAAGTATTTGATCCCCTGCTGATTTTGTATTTTTACCCCCTTACAAAGACTTGAACAGTCTATAATTTTAATGGAAGGTTTATTTTAACAGAGAGAGACAGAATATCAACAAAAAATCCAGAAAAAAAACATTAAATAAAAGTTATTAATTAATTTGTATTTAATTAAGGGAAATAAGTATTTGATCCCCTACCAACCAGCAAGAATTCTCACCCCCACAGACCGGTTATGTGCCCATGAGGCACACAAATTAGTCCTGTCCCTGTATAAAAGACTCCTGTCACAGAATCAGTTTCTTCCGTTCAAATCTCTCGACCACCATGGGCAAGACCAAAGAGCTATCAAAGGACGTCAGGGACAAGATTGTAGACCTGCACAAGGCTGGAATGGGTTACAAGACCATCAGCAAGAAGTTTGGTGAGAAAGAGACCACTGTTGGCACGATAATTCGAAAATGGAAGAAATACAAGATCACAATCACCCTCACTCTGGAGCTCCATGCAAGATCTCACCTGGTGGGGTAGGAATGATTCTGAGAAAGGTGAGGTCAGCCCAGAATTACACAGGAGGAGCTTGTCAATGATCTTAAGGGAGCTGGGAGCAGAGAAATGCTGGATATGACCCCAAGAACACCATCTCCACCGGGCATTTCTTTGCCTCCAAACACGGCGAGTGGAGTTGATGCCAAAGAACTCAATTTTGGTCTCATCTGACCATATCACATTCTCCCAAGCTTTCTCTGAATCATTCAGGTGTTCATTGGGAAACTTCAGACGGGCCTGTACATGAGCCTTCTTGAGCAAAGGGACTTTGCGGGCACTGCAGGATCTCAATCCATTATGGCGAAGTGTGTTACTAATGGTTTTCTTGGTGACTGTGCTCCCAGCTCCCTTGAGATCATTGACAAGCTCCTCCTGTGTAATTCTGGACTAACCTCACCTTTCTCAGAATCATTCTTACCCCACCAGGTGAGATCTAGCATGGAGCTCCAGAGTGAGGGTGATTGACTGTGATCTTGTATTTCTTCCATTTTCGAATGATCGCACCAACAGTGGTCTCCTTCTCACCAAACTTCTTGCTGATGGTCTTGTAGCCCATTCCAGCATTGTGCAGGTCTACAATCCTGTCCCTGACGTCCTTTGATAGCTCTTTGGTCTTGCCCATTGTGGTCGAGAGATTTGAACGGAAGAAACTGATTCTGTGACAGGAGTCTTTTATACAGGGACAGGACTAATTTGTGTGCCTTTTGTGCACATAACCGGTCTGTGGGGGTCAGAATTCTTGCTGATTGGTAGGGGATCAAATACTTATTTCCCTTAATTAAATAAAAATTAATGTATAACTTTTATTTAATGTTTTTTTTCTGGATTTTTTGTTGATATTCTGTCTCTCTCTGTTAAAATAAACCTTCCATAAAAATTATAGACTGTTCAAGTCTTTGTAAGGGGGTAAACTTACAAAATCAGCAGGGGATCAAATACTTATTTTCCCCACTGTATATGCTTTCAACTTTGCAGCAGCAGTTTAGGGCAGGCCATTTCCTTTTCCTGCATGACTGTGCCCCTGTGCACTGTAAAGACATGAAGAAAAACTTGGTTTAAAAAAACCTCCAGTGCCCTGACCTCAGCCCGACTGACCAGTTTTGGACTGATCCATATAGTGTAGTTTAGTAATAATTTTTGGCTCTGCTACACAGTCAAATAAATGGACATTTACATTTTGGGCATTTAGCAGACGCTCTTATCCAGAGGGGTTTACATATATAATTAAGTAAGTGCTGTGTTCTACCACAGCTTTTTCCGATTCAGGGTTGCAGTGGGTACAATTCACTGGGCGAAATTCAGAAAACACCCCAGACAGGTCGACAGACCATCACAGGGCAAACACACGCACACAAACACATTTACACCTGGGGCAATTTAGTATCTCCATTTACATGTATCTCCTGGCTACATGTCTTTGGACTGTGGGAGATAACCGGAGCACCCAAAGAAAACCACACAGACTCCGGAAAAACATGCAAACTCCTCACAGAAAGGACCTGGACCGCTCCACCTTGGAATTGATCCCAGGACCTGCTTGTTATGAGGCGACAGTGCTACACACTGAATCACCGTGCCGCCCATTAACTCGCTTTCTAGTCAACAAAAGTTACACAGCATGTTATTACCGAATACAAAACTCCTGCTCAGCTAGCCAGATACCTTATGACTGACTAACCAGAGCTGTGGTTTCTCGGCATGGTAAATCGGGGGGTCCAGATGAATCATGTTTAGTTCTATTCCCAACAATACATTTCACAACATTTAGCTGGCCTATTTCTTTGTGTAAATATTTCTTCTCCTGAACATTTTAGGTAGACATTCTTAGGCTATTGCACAGTGTAAAATAGGCTAAAAAAAATTTTATAAGAAAGAGAGTAAAATTTCCAACAGTGCTTTTTTTTGGTCAACTTTAACACTGCTGTTTGTTTGTTCGTTTATTAGGATTTTAACGTCATGTGTTACACTTTTGGTTACATTCATGACAGGAAAGGGTTGTTACTCGTTACACAATGTTAATCAGTTCACAAGGTTATATCAAACACAGTCATGGACAATTGTGTATCTCCAATTCACCTCACTTGCATGTCTTTGGACTGTGGGAGGAAACCGGAGCTCCCAGAGTAAACCCAAGCAGACACGGTGAGAACATGCAAACTCCACACAGAAAGGACATGGACCGCCCCACCTGGGGATCAAACCCAGGACCTTCTTGCTGTGAGGCGACAGTTACACTTACCCACCGTGCCGCCATTAACACTGCTGCTTTGCTACAAAAAAGCAAAGGGATAAACATTACTGCTTCTTTCGTAAAGTGTTTTTTTATCTTTAAATAGCAAGTTATTTGTGTTGAGGCTGAGGAGTGCTTGCTTCATGAGTGTACATGGTTTATCTTTATTTATACTACAAAACACTATTATGATATTCATTGCAGGAATCTGTGTTTTATGCTAGTCTTATTGGTCTAATATTATATATATCTTTATATTATTAAGGAATTCAATGATTATTTCTGTATTATCTTGAGTAAGAGTTTCTTTTAATGTATTGTGCATATAGTTTTTCTCTTTAATGGTTGTGCTTTGGGCATTCGTTCAGCATGTTTTATGGTGATGGGTATATGACATACAAGTGTGGGGTCTTCTCCTAGTACTTCTCCAAGTGTTGGTGTGTCAATTTGGAATGGCCTATTCAACATCTAGTTTAGATAACTTGGTCTGTACGTTTTTAACTGTGTGATATTTTTAAGCAGCATCATCACTGGTCTTAGTTCCCATGAGAGGATCCTCACTGCAATTTATGCCTTGATTTATTTAATTACAACAAGTAAAAAAATCAAGTCCAATACAATGGTACGCATCGCAGAATAGAATACTGCGACCTAACGTTAGTGTTTAGTAAACAGCATTAATGGAATTCTTTATTTATTTACACAACAGTCAGCAAATGACTCTGTGTTTACCCAAAATCCATCTGACACTTTTTATTAAAGCTTGTTATGTTAGCTAGTCTCAAAATGTGCTCAGCAGACTGTCTTACTTGCCTCATTAAAAAAATTAACACATATGTCTGTCCACCCATCATCAAAAAACAGTTTTCTGTTTTCTTTCATACCACTGGAATAAGCCCTTTACCATCTCCCACTTTCACTACTTTATCTTCAGAGTGTAAACAATCTCTTGGAGTCGCTGTTTTGTGCATAAAGTAATTAAAATAAGGGTGGAAATTATGCAGTTCTACTGGTAAGTCTATTCATTTTTCATTTTCATCAACCACTTTACCCTGGTTAGGATCAGGACGGGCCTGGGAAACACTGGACGTAAGGCAGGAATACCCTCAACAGGGTACCAATCTATCACAAGGCTTCAGCCACACCCCCTTTAGACACAGTCAATCATGTCTGTGTAGACCCCAGGCCAGCCGACAGCACGACTGAAAATGGTGGGCTAGCATAACAGACCGCTGCACCACCCAAACATCCTAAATATATCCATTCATATGAAATGATTAACATAAGAAAATCTCAACATTGTGCAAGACATGAAAACTGCACCACAAGCCTTTCTAGAGAAGACAGAAGACATACCCTGCTGCTTGTGCTGGAGCAAGCTGAGCAGATAATTGCTGGTCTGTTGCAACAGGACGTTGTTGTCTCCCTCATATGTGCAGTTTGGGTCATTGTCATCACGGATGTCTCCAAGTCGGTTCACTATAAACAGACCACAAAAAGCACAGAAAAAGATAATCCTCTTATAAAAAATCTAAAAGTAATAGTAATACAAGGGGCAGTTGTAGCCTAGCAGTTAAGGTACTGGACTAGTAATCAGAAGGTTGTTGGTTCAAGCCTCACCACTGCCAAGTTGCTGCTGTTGGGCCCTTGAGCAAGACCCTTAACCCTTAATTGATCAGACCGTGTACAGTTACAGTATTGTAAGTCACTATGGATAAAGGTGTCTGCTAAATGCCGAAAATGTAAATGTAAAATAAAAAATACACGAAGCTACACTACATAACTAAAGTATGTGGACAGCTTTCCTGTATGTGAGTTTCAGAAGTCAGTGTATACATTTATGTAGCAGTCAAATACAAACACTGACAATAAAAGACTTGTTAAAGATACTGCCAACTTTGTGACTAACAGCCTCCACTGGGAAAAGCTGTTTAAAAAGAGTTTGAAGTGGGTTTGTGGGAATATGTGCCCATTTAGTCAAAAGAACATCTGGGGATTAAGCACTGTTGTTGGACAAAAAGGCCTGGCTTGCAATGGATGTCCATTGCTTGTGTTCAGCATGGTTGGTGCAGGCCCCTGTAATTTCTCCACACCAAACCGGTAATACTAGCCTTTGTAGACCAGGGGTAAAATTATGCTAGAGCAGGGGAGGGTCTGAAATCAATTTTAAATTATGTGTTAGCAATAAATGTGGCTGAAACAAGCTAAACTTCATTGGGAGAGGTATCCACAACATTATGGCTATATAGTACAATATAAAGTGCCCCTTTCCAACAAGTTAATCAGTTTTCCCCTCTGCTAGAGCCAGTACTTGATTGTACACACACAAGAGCTGTATGCCAAGTGGCCACACTACAAGCTGCTAAATGGAAAAAATAAATCATCTTTGAGGCTAGACATTAGTGACTTAGGGTCTGTTTCGGTTCACAGATGGAGATGCTAGCTGGCCCATTGGTTTGAATGGCCTGAGGCTAACTGTGTAAGCTTAGAAATCTGTAATCACTGCATTCTCTGTCCAAGTAGTGTGTCCAAATATTATCCCTTACAAGTCAATGTCTTATTAGAATCCTCTCTACCTAGGCAGCTGCCTAGGCAGGCAGTAGGCAGCAAGGCAGCTCACTAGGTTTTCAAACAGACCCTTAATGTTGTGCATTGTGAAAGCAGCTCAAGTGTCTTTTGTGGCATGCTAGGATGGATACTTACTTGCCAGGTATCCATGTCCTCCACAGGCTTCTCGACATTCCTGAATTCCTCGCTGAGCCGTCCACGAACCCAGAGGCTTGCTGGAGCATGACATGGCATGGATTTCTCTACCCAGTTCAGACTTGATGGCGACATTGCATGTGAGTACATTGCAATGGACAGTATTTGACATGAGAATACATGAGTGCATTAAATGTAGGTACAGGTAAACTGAAACAGTTCTGTACCTGTCTGTCACTGCTGTCCTTCATCATCAGGCCGATTTGAAACTCCACAAAGTTAGTGTAGAAGGATTTGGAGAACAGTTCCAGTGCATAAACTGCTGCCAAGTACGGAATAAGACGCCATTGCTGTAATAGAGAACACACAGGCTCTTTTTTCTTTTGTTTCCTCTCTTGTTTTAGAAAGCTGTTTAAATTCTTTATGGGCCCTGTCTAGGAAAATATTTTGCACCCAAAAAGGCATGGAATTTTACTTTTTTTTTTCATATTTAAAAAAACAATCAGCTAGGTCAGACAAACAATTACAAGTCAATTCTTTGTACTTTTGATAGTAAAATAAAGCTTCATGTCAATTAACAAATCACAGATTCTTGTTTTCATTACTGTTTACAAAATGTTCCAACTAAATAACAAAGGCATCGAACACCCATATAACCAAATAAAAAAAGATTAACTGGCCCATAAACATAATAACCTGTTGCCACCTTCAGCAGCAACTACTGGAACTAAACACTTTTAATAAGTTAATATTAATCTTTTACATGATTGGAGAAATTTTAGACCAGTGTTGCAGAACTGCTTCAAAGACACACTGCTAGGTTTCCAAGCACCATGCATCTATAATGGCTTCAAAAGAAAAAACTCACTAAGGATGTCAAATATGTTTGTTAAACTGGTTCATTATTTAAGCAAGAAAGCAAATATTTTTTAAAAATGAAGGAATGCATGTTGGACACCTTTGTCCCTCAATACATAAAAATTATCTAGTGCGACAAAAGGTTGTAAAAGAAACATTCAAACTGTGGCAATTACTTTTACCACCCCTGTATCTTAGTGTTTTTAAAGTATGTTAGTATTATTTTAAAGTCTGGATGGACTTGGGAGCAGGTTAGTTTTCATACCTGTAGCTGATACTCCAGTACTGGGATCTCTTCATCATCTTTAGGCCCAAACTGACGACGTGTGGCTGAGAAACGCACTGCGATCGTTATGGCCAGCTTGAGATTGACCACAGACATTCTTGTTATGGACACTCTTCCCCCAGACAGAGCACCCAGAGAGGCCCCAAAACGCTTATTAGGGTCCTGAGATGGACAGAGAGGAAACAGCTCATTGAGACATGCATACAAATTCAAACAAACACTCGACTATTAGTCATGCGTTATTTATGTTGCAGGGTCTGTTTGCAGTGTTCTTTACAGATTTCCAACTTTAATTACTGCAATCTGTTACTTCAAAATAAAAATAAAAACATATGGGGTAGGGGGTTCATGCATATCTAGCATAAATATGTAATACAGCTTCTGTCATATGATTAACAGAAATCACTTTTCTTACACCATATGTAAAATGAGCATGACAGTGAGTGATTTCAAAACATAATAAAGAGGAACAGATGTTAAATGTTCCTTTGTTAGTGTGTAGAACACTTTACATATTGTGGTTTTAACATTGTGGTTTTAATACTCTGGACCTTTGGAGTACGTAGTAGTGTTACACTGACTTTAAAAGGAGTCACGTAGCGTCCGTCAGATGTCACATCTCCTGTTTTGTTGAGCATATTTTCCCGAGGAATCCTGACATTCTGAAATACTGCAAAACTAGCACAAAAAAATAAAAACAAAATAAAGCTACAAACACAAACATCAGAGTACTGAACATTTTCTTATACACATTGCCACCTAGCTGTTTTATAGTTAAACACAAGCAAGCTTCAGGTATTCCCAAGTTCAATTCGAAGCTCAAATGGTCAATGTTTTATTAAATTTCTGAATATCTGATTAAACTGACCTTTAAAACAAAGTAATAAAACCAGGAGCATCATAGAAAAGTCACTAACAAGCACTCAGAGTCTGGTGGTTTGTTTACATTCAGAGCTCCAAACTCCACAACAGTTATTACAACCAAAAACATGTCAGACTTACAGTATAATACTATAATAGTTCACATTGATACCAGTGAAGGTCAAATTTGAATTAAAATGTAGACACATTTAACACTGACATTTTGTAAAGCCACCTGAAAGTACTCTTCTTGCAAAAAACCATACTTTTAAAGCTTTATTAAAGCTTTTGACAACAGACAATATGCTAACTCAAAAACGTAATCCCATCACTGGCTCTGCTACTTAAAAAAATGACTTCCTGAATCCTGAATTTTCTCCTTACTGCTGATAGACATTTTAAATCTAATGTTTATCCATCACGTCTATAGCATGTGCAATTCAATCCATTTTAACATGCTTAACATATTTTACTGTTTCTGTATAACAATGAAAAATCGCCACTACTAAATAACTTATGACAGAAGACAAAGGGCCAGTATTTAAGCACGTAATATCTGTCTTAATACTATACACAACTACTGTTTAATGGAATTATTCATATTCCACAAACGTGACAGAATTTAACGTGGTTTAGAATTCTAGAGCCACCTTACCCATTATCCAGTCCATTTTGGCCCAGTTTTTTTCCCATGTCTCCAACCATCACCCCAGGCATTGCCAGTAAAGTCTTGGGATCCCGAACCTGCAATATTATTGCAACAACTACTTCATCATCTAAATGACTTTTTAAAACCATTACTGTGTACAGAAATATACAAAGTGATTATTAATGTTAGGTTTTTGTGGTTGCAAACATTGAACAATGATGTCCTTTTTAGAGAACAATGGCTGCTTTCCAAGCTGAACTCAGTAGTACCATACAATTTAGTATTGTACAATGCTCAAATTAGTGGAATACTTAAATCACACATCGGCTCTTGATAAATTAAAAAGTTAATCTTTACTAATATAAGTTGTAATTTGTGTAATTTGTTGAGGATAAAATGATGTAACAGTCTGTCAATAGAAACCAAAATCAACAACTGAAGTCTAGATTTAAAATCACACCAAAAGTTTGAAGTTAAAATTTAATCACGGCAACTCATAATGTGAACTAGTAATGTGTATTGCCCCCATGTGCCTATAACATCTGGGTAGGCTAGTGATGAGATAGCAGATTGTTTTAACTCCCAGACCTAGATCAGGGCATCACTGAGCTTGTAGACAGACTGTAGTGCTACATGGTGGCGTCAGATGCATAACGTGCCAGAGGTTCTTAATTTGATTCAGATCTGGAGAACATGAGTGCCAATCAATGTGTTTGTCATCCAGGAACTGCCTACACATTAGGCCAGGTATTTTTCTGTAGCAGTTGAAATACAGATTTTGGTACATTTTCTGGGATTGTTTTTTCTTTAAATTCATTAAGAACCTTTCACTCAAATTTTGCATATTACTGACAAAGTAATCTATGTATGTATTAGTAATGTTCATATAAACAGACTGCTCACATTACTTCATCCAGTTACATTACAATTGTGAAAGGCAAATAAAAAGGCTACACAGTACAACTTCGTATACTATAGACTGTAGAATGGCTTGAAAAGATCTAAATACCTGAACAACAAAAGAATGCAGACCATGACAGACTCCATCAGGTGTGTACAGCTGGGCAAACACTACAGCATGGGTGGCAGTTTTCCCCAGGTTTCCCACCCAGAATTTTGCTGCCTCAAAATCGGGGGTATTTATTATAAATTCCTATTTCATTAACAGAGACATAAAGAAGGTGTGACAAAAAAACAAAAAAAGACAGACATAGAAAGAGAAGAGTAAAGAGAGGAAAAGACAATGTGTGAATATTTTTGTTTATCAAAAATAATTGATCACTTATAATTTTGATGAACTTGCTGTTGTTATTGTGTCTACACATTAGATTTTAAATTAGAGATTCATCATTGTTCATTTATTTTCATTAAGCACTTTATCCTAGTCTAGGCTGTATTAGTTCCACAGCCTAGGCAAAAAGCACTCTGAACAGGGTGCCAATCCATTACTCACTTAAAACTTGGGACAATTAAACTTAGCCAATGCACCTACTGTTTCTGAGGGGTAACCAGAGTACCAGAGTACCTGGAAGAAACCCACTCAGATATTGGAAATCATAACAAATTCTTTATAAACAGTGACTGCAGGTGACATTCAAACACAACCCCATGACCTGTGTCTGTGACACTACTTGCTGAGACACAGTGCTGTCTGGAAGTAGTTATACAGAAATAAACTGGATGGGTGTCAAAAAATAAAGCGGTTAAAATGATTACATAGGTCAAGGTTAAAAAGAGCAATGAAGAAGTTCTTTAGATAGCATTCTAGAACTGATAACAGTTCATCCCTAAACCAATAGTAATCAGATTATTGCTCTCACTGTAGGGCACTGAAACCATTAATTAGCATATGCTTTATACTTTGCTGTCATTGAATGGCGTTATGATAAAAGTGTACCTGGCTGCTGCGGTCATACGTTGCAGTTGTTCTCATGAGTCTTGTGTTGCTGCCATGACTCAGTTCTGTCAGCGCAAAGCAGCCGAATATCTAAACACAATGAAAAATGTTACCTTAAATTTGTAGACATTTTTGCTCCTCATACTCTTACTTATCTTTTAGGAATTAAAAGCATTTTGTAATAATGGTCTTATCAGAGTTTAAAAACAGAATGAATAAATGACATCTTTTATATGTAGCACATTGACTGCAAGTTGTTTGGGAAGACAAGAGTGCTTATAAATTCCTAGAAGGGCAAAATATTTTCTGAAAAAGACAGAGCAGTTTCAGCTTTAGCAGAAATCAAGATAATCAAGATAATAAGATAATAAACAAGACTTTCACATTTAAACTTGAATGACCTTTGGGTTCCCTACAAGAGAATCTGTGCAACACTAGACATGTGCATTAATTAGCAGTAAACTTGAAAATAAATTCACATAAAGGAAAAATCTACTCTGGAAAGCCAAGAAAGAGATAAAAAGAGGTTGTTTAAGAGGTTATTTGGAGTTACTAAATGCTGTTTACGTGACTACAGTTAGGACAAAAGGCACATTTGATTTGTACTCTGAACCTGATAAACTTTAAACCCAAACAGGTCCTGACGCAGTGCTGCATTAACTTGTTAACATTGCTGCATGAACTTCAGCCAAACCACAGAAAATCACTTTTACCCTCATGTCTTCAACACCCTCCACAAAGTTGTTGTGCCTCTGGGATCCAGAATTAGCCATTGTGCCTGCAAACATCTGATACAAAAAAAAAATCAGTTATGTCATTATTTTATTTCTCATGAAGAAATACCTGATGGGTGAAACATTTAGATCTATACAGTGTGTGCTATGATCAAAGCATGCAAATCAGTCCCTAAGCATATGACCTATGTAAAAGTTGTACAGAGTTGCTGTATTTGTATTTATAAAACTTACAGTAAACATTAAAAAAATCTCAAATTTGTGAAAGTTGTTTGGATAAAGAAGTAACTTGTCTGAACAATCACATAAAAAAACACTTCATTAAGATATCAAGACCGCCATGACATACATGTACCACCCAAGCGTATGTAAACTTTAGATTTTAGTTGTACCTGATGGAATCATAAGGGGGCTACTTGGTAATATGCTAATAAGAACAATATGTTCATTTTAGTAATTGTTTGTTAGTTTGTTTATTAGGATATTATTATTTTTATTTTATTTTTTTTACCCCTTTTTCTCCCCTTTTAGCACATCCAATTGTTCAATTAGCATCGTGCTTCCTCTCTGTCTATGCCGAACCCTGCCCTGACGGAGGTGATTGAAGCTAACCCGTATCCCCTCTGAAACACGAGCAGCAGCCAGATGCATCTTTGCCACCCACACATTGACGAGTTTGGCGCCACCTAGCGTTGCATGCGGAGAGACACACCCTAAGGGCACCCTCTCCCATCTCTGTGTAAGCGCCTCCAATCAGCCGGCAGAAAACGCAATCGCATTCTGACAGAGAGAGACCCACATCCGGTTCTTTGTCCCACCCCCCACATGAGCAACCGGCCAGTCGTTGCTCATATAGCCACTCAGCTTCGAACCGGTAAAGCAAGGCTGGATTCGATACCACGCTTCTCAGAATCCAGCCCTGGTTGCAGCGCGTTTCTTTTTACCGCTGCGCCACCTGAGCGGCGTTTATTAGGATTTTAACGTCATGTTTTACTCTTTGGTTACATTCATGACAGGAACGGTAGTTACTCATTACACAAGGTTCATCAGTTCACAAGGTTACATCAAAAACAGTCATGGACAATTTAGTGTCTCCAATTCACCTCACTTGCATGTCTTTGGACTGTGGGAGGAAACCGGGGCACCCGGAGGAAACCCATGCGGACACGGGGAGAACATGCAAACTCCACACAGAAAGGACCCGGGCCGCCCCATCTGGGGATCAAACCCAGGACCTTCTTGCTGTGAGGCGACAGTGCTACTCACTTAGCCACCGTGCCGCATTTTAGTAATTGTAGTAACATGTATGTACATTTAGGTACTTTAAACAGCAGTTTTAAGTAGTATGTTTTATTTCTATAATTGTCATTAGGAGAAGATTATAGACATTGTTTTTAAATACTGTCCTACTTACCATTTTGTTAAGGAAGAACTTGGCCCCCAGAGACCAGTCATACATGCCCAGGCAGTCATTGAGGATAGTCACCTTGAATGGATTCTGCATAATCTCGTCCCGTGTCAGAAAATCATACCTAAACAGCTGTTTACAGCGCTGAAACGTGATATCTCTTTTCATCTCCACCGAAACATCCTCACCTGGCTGCCTGGCAAAAAGTGGGTCGTTCTCTAACGTGTGGAAAATGTATTGCTGCTCGAGGAGTTGGAGACATAATAGAGATAAAGAGAAAATAGTAAAACATGCTATACAGATTGGTAAAGTTGTCAAATGCAGACGCTGAACTATAATTTTGCTGCCACTCTTTGTGACCATTTAGAGGAAAAGGTTATTGCAAATCAGTACATTGTTATTCAAACTGATCAATAAATCAATGGTCTCTTGCAATGCCACTAGTCCCCAGCATATGCTATAGCCTGGCAGTCATATCTTAACACAAGAGAAGCTAGTGTAAATTTTAGGCCAATGTTTTAGACAGGCCTTTTTACCACCACCATTAAAACACCAATTAAAGGACAAATGAATAATGTTCACCCCAGACTACAACTTTACACTATGCCAAGAACCCATGTTTACTGAAGCTGTTACTGTGGAGTCAAAGAACTCTTAAAAGACATTTGAAGAAATAAAACACCATCACACACAGTAAACATTCATGAAATTCATGTATAGAAGAAAAACAGTATAAACCCATCATGTTACCTTGAAAGCAATTATTTCCTCTCCCTCCATGAACCTCAACATTTCCTTCCAGTTGAAGGATGACTTTTTTCTGTAATCATCTAAGGGACCTTTAGGAAGCTCTGTGATGTCTTTGTCCATCTTCTCTGACATTCCAGGCAAATTTTTGTGGTACTCTTAAACATAAAAAATAATCTTAAGTGGCATATACACACCAAACAACATATAAATCCTACTACTATAATTAATACTAATCTTTACTATGAAGAAAAACACATTGAATTGTTTCTTTAATTCTTTAAAGAAAAAACGAATTAAGGATAATATTTCACTAACTTAGCAGGCGTCTGTGTAGGAACCGACTCTGCTGCTGACTGTCTACCACCACTTCCCGGTAGGGGTGAGAATCTATCCTTATGAGTCGATTCTTTAAGTTCAGAATTGATCATTAGGAGTCGAACCCAATGCTTTGTGTTATAAAAGGTACTAACATTTTAACATTTATCGAATTTCCGAGACCATGAAAACTTTACAGAACTTTACAAATTAAAAAGGGGCTTTTATATGTTTTGCTTCAAGAGTCGAGAAATTTGTGTGGAATCGACTTCTCTAAATGAGTCCAAAGGTTCCCAACACGTATGACCTATATGCAAAGTCATGACTTCTAAGCGCAATATTAATGTAAAGTTAGTAGCTATCTAGCAGTGTTGGGCAAGCTGTCTTTAAAATATATTTAGTTCATATAATAATAATGACTTTTTATAATAATAATAATTTTTACATTTTTAATGTAGAGTCAACTCTCTTGATTCTACCCACCTGCTTGAGATAAGCCAATGTCTGTTTAACCAGACTATCAAAAGTTGTATTTAATATATACAAATATACAAAGACCCTAAAATAGCATTTTCTCTGCTACGATAAAAAGGACATTATCAAAACTGGATATCACATTGTTTGACACTACGTTAGTGTGAACAGGTTAGGTTGGAACTGTCATTTACATTAATTCTAAAAGCACTTGAAGGTATCATAACCACACGTACATACAGTGTATGCAATACAGCAATGTAGTCATTCTTTGTATAATTGAATACTCAGAGTTCACAGTTATCAACCAAACCATATTAGTGTACTGTTTACCATGTAATACTTGTTAAACAAATGTCTACTCATGTACGTGCAGTTATTCAAGTTTGTATAACTGTACTGTATTTGCAGTATGCAGCTACTCATCAAACACAATTCAACCTCGCTTTAATAAGACTTCAATTAATATTTTCAGTGGTGATCAAAGCATTCACAATATTTTATGTACCATGTCAACAGCGTTATGTTTAGACTACAGAAATAAGATTTCATTGCACCACTCACCAGTCTGTACAGTACTGTAGTAAAGCCTAAATCTTCTTCTGTAGGAGATCTGACAGTTGGGTTCACAGTAATGCTTTCATACCGCCACCAACTGGATGTTAGTGAGAAATTATACTGATAAGATTCTACATGGCTTAAACATGGTTTTCTGGGTGGTAGTGGAAGGAAAATAATAGCCAAAGGAAAGTCATTTACGAACCCTCTTACTGAGACCTACTGGATGTGTTTGTACCCAGATTTCCAGGACCATGTTGCTGCACGTCTCCCACTCTACCAGCTGAAACACCTGTCAAATCTCAGGTTGTGTCACTTATCTGAAAAACACATTTCACCAGGATGCACTATGGGAAGAAGGCAAGCTGGCGGAGGCAGTGTGATGCTTTGGGCAATGTTCTGCTGGGAAACCTTGGGTCCTGCCATCCATGTGGATGTTACTTTGATACATACCACCTACCTAAGCATTGTTGCAGACCATGTTCACCCTTTCATGGCAACGGTATTCTCTGATGGCTGTGGCCTCTTTCAGCAGGACAATGTGCCCCGCCACAAAGCAGAAATGGATCAGGAATGGTTTGAGGAGCACAACAACGAGTTTAAGTCCTGCAAATTCCCCAGATCTCAATCCAATCCAGCATCTGTGGGATGTGTTGGACAAACAAGTCCGATCCATGGAAGCCCCACCTTGCAACTTACAGAAGTTAAATGATCTGCTGCTAACATTTTGGTGCCTTCAGGGGTCTAGTGGAGTCCATGCCTTGATGGGTCAGGGCTGTTTTGGCAGCAAAAGGGGGACCAACACTATATTAGGAAGGTGGTCATAATGTTATGCCTCATCTGTGTATGTTACTGTGTTATATTCTTCAAAAGAAATATCAAAAATGCACACAGAAACTGAATTATTGACACCCTTATTATTGCCTTCAGGCACTTCATTGGCACCTTTTATAAAGAGCGACTTTATTAAAAAAATGCCTGTTTGGAAAATAAAAACACTACCACCACCTTTATGCCAATAAACCTTTTGAAAAGTGTCAAAAAGCATTTTTGTTTGTTTAAGCACAAATGTAGGTGTCTTGAGTTACTACTGGAATTAGATACCAGCATGGCTGAATTACTGACCGGGCCAGTGGGGCCAGCGCCCAGGGGCCCTTGAGGTCAGGGGGCCCAAAACATTTTGCGATGCCTATCAACATTTATGATACAATATATTTTTATTTCCGAGGGCCCTCCATTTTAAGGATCCTCTGACTATTAGGGACTTTGACCCCAGGGCCTCTTGGGGGCCCTAGCCATGCTTTTGGGGCCCCTAGCCATGCTTTTGGGGCCCCTAGGCATGCTTTTGGGGGCCCTAGCCATGCTTTTGGGCCCCTTATGAAAATGGATGAGGCGTTGTGGCACTGCTCTGACTTCGACTTCTGGCTATTAGGGGTCCTAGGAAAGAGGGGGGCATATTTTTAGAGGGCCCTGGTTATGAGAGCCCCTACCAGGGGGCCCTAGAGAAGAGCAGGGCATACCATTAGAGGGCCCTTGATCACGAGGGCCCCTGCTATGGGGCCCTTGACTTCCATAGAAGTCGTTTACCATGGCTCCTTGACTTTCTAGGGACCTACAAATTGCCAGGCAAGCTACCATATTTCATAACAGACGTTTTGTTGCAAATATGCGATTCAGGCCCTTACTTAATGTTTCTGAATTTGTATTGTTTCAAAATTATTATGTTCAATTTCTCTTAAGCGCAGAGACACAAATTAATTTAGCAATTTAGCAATTATTTAAATTTAAGACAAGCAATTTCAAGCAGTTTGAATGCATACACACACTTAACTGAGCTATTTGATGTTCTTTTCATGCCTGACAATATGTCCAACAGTGAGCTCACTTTAAAGGCTAACTCACTCGCTGCAGCATATCCTTCAGATCTGAACATGAGCCTGGCAGATGAATTGAAAACTCTTTGCCCAGGGGCCCAGACTATCTTTAATCCGTCCTTGGATACCAGGTTATGTTTGGTGGAATATCTTAAAACCTTGTTAGGCATCATGTACTCCAAGAAATACCAAGCAGTTAAATGACTACCTGGTAGCCTTTGACAATAAGTTTAAACTGGTTCATGGTAAGATTACTAAACACAACAATGATCTAAAACAACCAAAGTCTGGTTTAGCCAGCACAGAATCAACATGGGGATAACCTGAGCCTGAGATTTCAGATTTTATCAAGCATTACAGAAAAGTGGACTTAGGGCTGATATGTTGGCAAAGGGACTTCGCACGAAGTATTTGAAACCACTTACCTTCCTTTACGCATGAGTATATATATATACACATGAGCAAAATGATTTGTCTGATAGTTCTATATGTAGCTATATGGTTTACATACACCTGTAAAGGAATGTATGTCACGGTAGTCTTTAGATTTTAATAATTCTGCAAATGTTATTTCTCTGTGATCCTACAGCTGACATCAACCTATTTTGATATCTTAGGCAACCACACAAAAGGTTAATCATCAATTTTTAATGAAGCAATACTCAAATAATCATATACTGTAAACAAAAAATTTTCATTTAACATTGTATTCAAATCTGTTCAAAAGGTAATTTTCTTACAAACAGAATAATCATCGAAAACTACAAAAATAATTCAGAAATGATCTTCACAGAAGACAGCTAAAGGATTTATTCACCTGAATTCTGGGTTTGTTCTGAAAACTGCAATAAGTAAAAATAGAACTTTAACAGAATTTTTCTAGACAGATTTTCTCTGACTTGTTGACTCTTTCTCAGACAGAATATTCAAAATTATTGATTTAATTTAAATTAAAGGTGTGTTTTGTCTCCTTGCAATATCCTTAACAAAACCAGTGTGGCCACTCTTTCATATCAATGTCTACAAAGCAACCAGTGGAAACATGAACACTGATTTGGAATTTACATTACTGGTTCAGTCTATAGATGATGGTAACATTATGGTTATCACAGCATAGAAAAAATACCAGAACTTTCAAAACAAGTGAAAATAATAAACTAAACAAACTCAGCCAAAGCCTGGAGTCTATTTAAAGTAAATAAAAAATGTTCTGATCTCTTTTGGTGAAATGGTCACACTAAAGTCCTTGGTCACGCCACTAAAGAAGCTGGTGTTCTCTGAAAGAAAAAAGAAAACACACAAAACACAGACATTAGAGTAGAGTATATATTCTAATACTGTATACTATTCTAATATACTTAGGAATTTGTTATCAAATAAGAGAAGGAAGCAGTCAATAACAGTATGGCAAATGTTTAATGAGAATACCTGTACTGTTCTCATTCTCAGCAGTCTTCCAGCTCCATCTCTGGAGGTCTGAGATATCCCAGGTTCCTGTAAGTGAGCGTTCCTGCACATTATTTACCTCTCCTATGCCTTTCATCACTTCCTGTGAAGAAAAGACAGACAAAACTTTGTCTCTCTAAACTAAGATCAGAATAGTTCAGTGTTAACATGGTCCTGTCCTAATTTTATGGATGCATTGTTGTAGCTCATATGGCTACATTTTTGTGTTGTCCATTTTAATGAAAAGCTGTACCAAACATATTAAAAAGAGACAGTAAACTGTAACTATTTTTACCTTCAGATTGATGGTTGTAGGTTTGGAGAGGACAGGATCCTCTCCTTTCTCATACAAGTGAATAATCCTCAGTAGAACCCGATTAAAGTCGGTCTCAGATCTTTCTCCACCTGTACATCATAATCACGTTACCAAATGCAGAAAGTGGATAAATATTAAGACTCTCTTTGCTAATGGAATTGGATCAGTATCAGTGATTTGGAATTAGCTTTGTACCTGAGCTGAAGTTCATTAGAGGGTGGATATGCTTGACATAGCTCCATCCAGGAATACTGAGGTACTGCAAGTGAAGATTTTTAGGCAAAACTACAGACTGGACAGTGGGTCCATTAATTTTCTCTCTTCTATTCCATGGTTTATCTGTAGCAAAAGATATTTTGTTGGCATACACTTTAGTAGGAACTCCTGTAGACTTGCTGATTCATGTATTTATTCCAGCTCAACATGCAGCAGCAGCAGCACAATGCAAAAAACACAGACAAGGATCAAGAGACTAAAGTGGACACAGGCTTACAGAAACTGGATGGCGAAAGATTAATAAAACACTGCCGGACTATCTCTGGTGTTAAACTCTGGTGGGAATAACATTAAACTATAGACCCAACCTGCCTTGAGTCAGCAGTTTATACTGCTGCTGGTGTAATGGTGTGTGCAATGTTTTGAGCCTCTTAATCATAAACAAGTACTGTGGAATGCTAGAGCATATTTGAGCTGCCTACTGTTGACCATAAGCATCCTTTATGTCCACAATTTCCTATCTTATTTTAGACACTTCTAGCATAAAAATGCACCATGTTATCCCATGGTTCTAGTCAGTAACTGTACACCTACAAAGTGACCGTTACTGTACCTAATAAAATGACCAGTGAGACACATTTAACTCACGAGGTTTGTCGATAGGTAAGACCACAGGTCTGTGCTGTAGGCTTAATGTTGCCTGCTGAGAAAGAGATGCCATAACAGCAGGAGAGCCAAGCATTAGCCACAGTACTGGCCGCACCACAGAGGAGTCATTCAGGGTCAAATTATAGCCCAGATTCCATTCCTGGTTGTTCCACAGCCGCCTGTGAAGCATCACCTATAAAAACAAGAGAGGATACCTTAACCTTCCAAAAATGCAACCAGTAAGTACAGGTAAATGTGTTAAAAGTTAAAGGTAAAAGTTCCTCATACCTCTATTTGACCCTGGTCTAGACTAGCCACACCATGTGCTCTTTCGCAAAGTAGGACCAGTCTGCTGAAGTCATCTTCAATAAAGGCTTTTCTGACCATTGGGTAGTAGTTCTACACACCCACACAGAAATATAAACACACACATTATTGAAAACATAAAATATATATAAAAATATATAATAATATATCAAATTCAGCTACTGCTAATTTTTATCAACTATTTTATCTTGGTCAGGGTCATGTTCAGTTTCACCAGGAGACACTGACAGTTTATGTAGGCATCTTGCATGTGTTCTTACCCGAGATAATGTGTTGGTGGTGTACTGCTTGTACTGTCTCTTTATCATCTGGTAGCCATTGTTGTCAGTATAAATAGTCATGTTGTTACTCAGACTAGTGGTGGTTCTGAGTACAGCTTCTTTATTTATTAGCAGAGGACCCACTGCGTAGCTCTGATCCAATCTATGACATAATAACTTGTCCTTAAAACCCACCGGCACTCGAGTGACCACAGAATAAGTGTAATTCTCATCAGACTCCTCTCTGTAAAAAAGATACATCATAAGTGCACAGTGCATATTTTCTGTACAAATTATTCTGCAACACTTCCATCTGCCTTTGTATTTATTTATGAAATAATTACCTTACACTGGAGTACAGTACATTATGCTTTTTTATTTAGTAGCATAAAACACAATACAAATTTCATCTTTACATATACATCAGCATTATATCTTTAATTTCAGTTTTTGGATTTCCCACTTTTCTCTCAGTCAAGTTGCTTTTTCCATTTCCCCAATTGCCACTCACAGAAAACCATATCTTGTAAAGAAAAGCATGCTAAGCCTTCCATTAATCAAGCACCCCTAATTCATTTTATTAAAATTAGCCTTTCAGTAAAATTGAATGATTTAAATCCTGATTTAAGGTTTAGGGGACTTAAACAATACAAAGATGTAGAAAGAATCCTAATGTTCTACCTGTAGAAATACTGCCGGATCTCAGAAATTATTTTTCCTGCAATGATCTGCATCTTGACTGATTTATATGCTGGAGCAGCAAAGTTATTAGCTGTAAAAATATAGTTGTCAGAGATAGGCCCAGCATGGACATCTCCATTAGCCTTGTACTCCCAGAAGTCTTGACGAATTTTAATTATTTTATTTTCAAGCCTGAAACAAAGAGTTGCAAAACAGCAAATTAATTTTCTTCAGAGCAATGCTAACATTTGTCCTTTAAAATGAATAATTTACTATTTTAGTCAACAATGAGGCCACTTTGCTAACTGAAGCAAGCTGATAACTGTTAAATGAAAGTTGTGCTTCTAATACTCTAAAGTCCCTTTCACACTCACAAGCACAGGTAGCACCCAGTACAAGCAACGTGAACGAATTAGTAGATGGAAAGATTACTGTTTATATAGGCTAGGTGCTATCTGAAAATCCAACCTAAACTGGATTGTTAAAGCTTTTCTACAGTATGTTTTGTTAAGAAAAAAAATATTTTTTCTCACATTTGTTCTGACAAACCACACATTTTAAAGACAGAATAATAAATTATAGATGACATTTATATGCTGTATAGTGAAAGTGAATGCAGCCAATTTATAAAATGCTTATTTTCATAAGCCTAATATACAATTTGATTAATAAAGGCAATTGTGAATAAGAGAACTGACCTAATTTCAATACTGTCTAGTAGGTTTGTCTCCTGGTCAAACAGCAGTGTGTAGCACTCATTTATCACAGGTAGAAGCATTCGCCCTGTCTTCTTCCACTCACTCACGTTTCGTCTCTTAAAAGTCACCACCCTGGCTGCATAAGTAAGTCCATGGTCAGACCTTTTACTCTTTGACTGTGGGAACTGGATGAGGAATTTTCTGTACTGAAGTCCACCCAGTGTTACTGCAAAGAAAAGGTCGTAGTCATCAGGTGATTCTGCAGATGGCTGGATCTGAAGAAATATAATATTATTTACTGTAATAAATACTGGAAGTATATTGGTACAAATGGTAAATACCTGACTTTGATGAAAAGTTTGGAGTGTGTAGGGGCCCTGAAAATGTTGCTCACCAACCAATTACATGTAAAATGTTGAAGTGTTCAATAACTGCACAAAAAAGTATGCTTTGCTGGAATGTATCTTGGCACATGGGCAAATGTGCCAATTATTTTTCACATTAACAGAGTATTACCTCACTGAAAGAGCTTGAATCCATTTACTTGTTTTGATTTGATTAAAAAAATTAAATCCAGGCCCTTATTGCTGTGAGGCGACAGTGATACCCAATGTTCCATCGTGCCACCCGTCTTCTTCTTTCTTAAATACCTCGCGGGTCGTTTAAAATAAGATAACGGGTCGCAAAATGGTACGCAGTTTTTATACCACAGCAGTAAATAAATGCGTATATATTAGGCTGGTTGAATGAATTACCTGTGCAGGAACTGCCGTCCCATTATCATCAAACACAAGTGCCATTGGATATTTTACAGAAACGTTGATGAAAGTTGTGATGTTCCAGGCCAGTGGGTTATACACAATAATGTGTTGTTCAAGGTCTTTTGATGAGTCTGCGTTATAAAAAATGAACATGTTTTTATTTAATAACATTCTGTTATCTGTATTCTGTATCTAATATCAGAACAAACATGTTTGTTTTTTAAATCTTGAAAAATACTGTGTATGCACAGAGCATGTTGATCTTTGTTCAGTTTTTTTTTTCTAAATAATGTAAATACACTAAAATAATTTATGCATAAGGTTAACAAATCCTGCTTACCTGGCCTATTTGAGTAGTAACTATGGATGTCATTAGGAATAGCAGGGTTTTGAGGGAGAAGAAATAAGGCTGCCAATAGCTCTTCCACTCCCATCATACCTTTTGTCAGGTGATCAGTGTACATATCAGCCACTTTTGGTGATTCAGTACCTGTGATGCCATCATGATGTTGAACCTGGTTAGGTGAATAATAAAACCATTATTGCACTTATTGTAAGTTGTAAATATTTGTTTTTATTGACATTTTCTAATTACACACCTCTGAGACTGCCCATCTTAGAGCTTTAAGCTTAACCATGGCCCATTCTTTCTGGACAGGGCCATCTGGGTACTTGAGGTGGTAGCGCACAAATAAAGATTCTGCAGCATGAAGAAGTGAACTGGCTCTTCTTGCTATGCCTTTCAAATAATTCCTGGATGCATAAAATCCTGTCCATGACTGGAAGGGTTCTAAGGGAATAAATAAAAAAGTTCTTTTAGTGATCTACGTACATCAGTGATGTAAACTTCGTACCACCTGATCTGTTTGTGTGGACACCAAGCCAGGTCAGTGGCTCTGCTGAGATAACACTCTGCAGTGGTGGACTAGCGTGTTAAAATGCTGTGCCACTGCAACATCCCAATTAATAAACATATTGTTGTTTGTTAAAATAAAAATGTGAAATTCTCTCTTATTATTTTTAAAACAATTATGTGCCATTCTGTGTCTTTAGAAAGGCAAAAAAGCCGAAAAGCAAATAAATTCCTGCTTATGTTTTTATAAGAAATATTATTTTGGATAAGAGAATGAATTTGGGTTAACATACCAGAAGAATAAGGGAGAAAGTCTTGACTCTCCCTCAGCTCCCAGGATAGATTTGATTGGTGTACAGCTTGGAAGTAGTCTTGGAGAGTGGCATACTGAACTGTCACTCCAAATTTATTGCTGTTTTTATTTATGTAGTTCATCAACACATCCATATTTGTGAACTGCACTGAAGCATTGTAGAACTGCTTGTCACAACCCTGTAAATGCCAATATCCTCTAAAAGTGTTAATTACATATAGCTGGTGGGTATGTAAATACATCCTGACAGTAATAAAAAAGTGTTTGGCTGGCACCAATATGAAACTGTATTTACCCAGGGCCAAAGAACATGGTTGGTTCTGTACCACTGTGCCCTTTGTTTGATGTTTGCTACCATGGTCTGGGCATAGGGTTCCAGAGATTCCTTTGTAACTGGCAGGCTCATGTTTGGGTACACACCATCTTTAGGCGGGTCTGGAAATACAGCAACTCCATTCCAGTAAAATCCTGATCTAATTAAAACAATTAATGTTAAAAAAAAATGTTAAGCAAAGCCTTAACATGTGCAAAAATGTCTCTAGATATGTTGAAGATTAGACAGGTCAAAGACAAAAATATTGGTCAGGAGTCAGCAAATTACAGTCCAGCAGCAAGGCATAACTTACTGGTGATGGAATACTGTTTCACCTGTTTGAAAAAGGAATGTATGATGGTGTGCAGTAGCTATACTGGTCCATGGTGTGGGTAAAAATGTCCTGGCTCTTTTCCAAAGAGGGTGAACCTCTCCACACAAACTGCAGTTCCTGTATACATATAAACACAATAAGGAATAATAAGGAAACAATATAGAGTATCTAAATGTGCACAGTGTAATACAGGGGTAATTAGGAAAGCAGGACAACCTTGGATTTCTGCATGTCATCTTTAAGATTATAGTCAATGCGAGAGATGAGATGCGCATCAAATCCGGCCAGGGCAAAAAGAACAGGAGTGGTGGAGGAAGCACCGAAGGGGTCAACATGCCAGGAGAACCGAGGCCTGACACCAAATGTCTCATACAAGAAGCCATGTCCCTCTGCAGTAAAGAAAAAAGGAAGGTATTGATGAGTAAAAGAAAAAAAAACATACTGATACTGATGTTTTTATTACATCCACTACACAAAATATAGGTTTATAAATTGTCGTACTGGTAGTCATTTTTATCCGTAACGAAAATATTTTTCAATAAAAGCCTAAATGCTTAAATAATGAACATATTTAAGAGATGTTAATCTTTAAAACAGTACTTCAGGTATTCATTAGATATGCTGTTATATTTAAAATATATATATATATATATATATGACTATATAGTCATATATAGTTGTAGCCTAGCGGTTAAGGTACTGGACTAGTGAGCAAAAGGTTCCTGGTTCAAACCTCACCCCTGCCAGGTTGCCACTGTTGGGCCCTTGAGCAAGGCCCTTAACCCACAATTGCTTAGACTGTAAGTCGCTTTGGATAAAGAGGTCTGCTAAATGCCAAAAATGTAAATGTAAAATGTAAATATATATGACTTTATGATTTTGTACCTGCATGCAACTGTGTGGAGTTAAAGAGGTTAAATAAATTATCAATTGACTAAACACTACTAGGTTTATCCATCTGTTGTCTAGGTCTGAGATACAGTTATTTAAAAAACTACTGTTAGGTAGAAAACATTATTAAGGACATAAAGCTAAAATATAATTTTATGGAATTGATTTTTGAAATGAAGTTGAATTGAAGTTTTAACACTAGGAATTAGAGCTGATTCCAAAATTTCATTACCCATGAAGCTTGTAAAATCTGTATACCATTATACCTTGTGTGCATATTTTTTAACATAAACGATAGTACAAGTAAAACACAGTACAAGTGTTTTACTTGTACTTGTAATACAAAAAATGTGTGATATGTCTAGCGCTTAATATATGTAAATAAAGCAATAATCTTTATTATTGTGTTTTACTTTACTTGTAGTACAAGTAAAACACAGTTGTAATATTCATAACATTGAAAGCACAAACCTGTCAGCTGAAGGATGGCGTCATCTATATCAGTCACTGCCTCATCATGCATTACCTGGCCTCCAATGATAAACTCCAGACGCCCCTCTTGCAGAAGCTGTCTAACCTGACACAAAATCGAGTCTACATTAAAACACTTGCTGTACAATCACTATAATTATGTGTTTCATTAAATACCATATTCCTCACTGGTGGAGTTGGGGTATGGCAAAAACATGTAGCTATTCTTAAAGAAATTTTTATAAATTGTGGCATTATATAAATGTTTGCTAAAGATTTATAAACTGTGACTTCATAAAAATGTGAGGTGAGGTGTAGCTGTATATTATCCTAGTCCACTATTACTGGGATTCAGGGTTCGAATCCCCTAATGGCCGGTCAGGCGCCTATGTACAGACATGATTGACAATGCCTAAGAAAAATGGATTGACATCCTCTCCAGGGTGTGTTTCTGGGAAACCGGACCCAGTGCGACCCTGACAGGATAAAGAAGTGATAAAATATAAAAATGAAATGAAAATAATCAACATTATGATGCTGAAATTTCTTTTCAAGTTGGGAAATGTAATTACTATCTGATTTATGTAAACTTAATCAAAGTAATAAAGTGTATGTAAATCTTTGCCAAGATCTCATGAAACATAAAGGAGTGTAAATCCTGGAAGGACCATTACTCACCTGTTCCTTGTGCCACTTGGAAGCTGTAGTGTCCCACCAAAGCCGGAAAAACTCCTGTTCGACCGCGATGAATCTACGATTCTTCACTCGTGACAGTTCCTCTATAACAGTGGTATACACGTTGGCAGCATAAGCATGCATGCTCTCCTGCAAGAAAGCCATCATCATCATCACCATCATCCTGCCATCATCACTACTGACACAGGCGTGTAAAAAGTTTACAACCACCAAACAACAAGCCTACCTGGACTGTATACACCCATCCGACATCCATGTGACTGTGAGGAATAACAAACGTTTGAATTGGTTCGGCGGCATTACTGACTGACACAGAAAAGCACAGTAACACAAGTAACACATCTGGGCGCTCCATGTTTCCGGATAAATTACACTAAAAACATGACAGGGACTGCCCAGCGTCTCATGACACCATATGACTACTTCATGCGCATGCGCAATTTAAGCTTCCCAAGGTACCCAATAACCTGTATGGGTAAGAAAGCGTATTTCGTTAAACAACCTAGAAAAGCAATTTATGTACAATAAGTATACGTATGATATCATAATAACGTTTACAGTGTAATTTAACATCTCAAGAATGTGCGACACATATGCAACAATACAACAACTAGGCTTGTTCGTTCCAGAAAGTTAGGAGTCGATTCCGATTCTGATTCAGAAGTGTAAAACAAGTCGACTCTTCAAAACTGTTCCTCGCTTGTTCACTAGGCATACAATATGCCTCAAAGTTATTATATTTTATAATAATAAAATATTTTAACATTATTGATTATTTTAAAATACACATTTTACCTTTTCCCCAGTGTAAAATACTACAAATTTAATTTACTTTGTGAAACTGAATATTTTCGACTATTTTCACAGACCTACAAAGAGAGAAACGACAATGTTTCAGTTATGAGGAGATGGTAAATTAAATATTTATGAATTTTTCTGTTTACTTCTAAAGCATAATGGCTAATTTAAGCCCTTAGAGCTTAATTATTATTTTATAATTATTTATAAAGATGAAATGTTTAACATTAAATAGCAATAAGGAATATTGGATTTAGCAGGTAAACTGTAAATTTTAATGTTATTCAGCCACTAAAATGAAGTATAAAATGCAACTTAAAAGCATAACAGAGTATTCTTATTAACAATCATCTGAATATACATTTGCAAACTACCTCTAAAAGAAACATCAGCACAAGAAATGGTTTTTTTTGCCTCTTTTCCAATTTTCCTCCCAATCTAGTCGTATCCAATTACCCGATTGCATTACACTTTCTCTCTACTGATGCTGATCTCCACTTCTGATTGAGGAGAGCAAGACTGACACACGCCCCCTCCGACACGTGTGCAGTAGCCAACTGCATCTTTTCACCTGCACGAGGCGAGTTCACATGTGCATCAGCTTTGTGTACGGTCATCAGTCCCAATCTGGCATCCCACCCTGTATGAACTACAGCCAATCGTTGTTCATGTAGGCGCCCATCCTGGATAGCAGAGCTGAGTTTCGAACCAACAAGTTTGAAATTTAATTATTATTTTATAATTATTCATAAAGATGAAATATTTAACCTAAATAGCAATAAAGGATATTGGATTTAGCAGGTAAACAGGTTAAATGAATATAACATATTTCAGTGCTATTTATTCACTATATTGAAGCATAAATCTTTGAAAACTATCTGTAAAAGAAACATCAGCACAAGGAATGTTCAAGTTTCAAGTACTGTGTACTTACATAAATCCTAAAACTAACTTGTGGGAGTAAATCGAAGTGCCTGCAGAAAACCCACGTGGGCATATGGGTAACATGCAAACTTCACACTTTTCCCAGCCCAGTCGGGGACTCGAACCTTTCTCGTGAGGCATACACACCCAATGCATCACGGTGCAGTTTCAAGGCTTTGTATCAGCTTAAAAAAAAAAAAAATCACAGCTCTGTTTGCATTATGCATGTTGACCTCCTAACCAGCAGGAGGAGTCGCATTTCAGTGTTTCTGCGTTAGCTGTCTAAAGATGGCTGAAGTTGACGATGGTGACCAGAAAGCAGCAGACAAAGATAATTTGCAGGTTTTAAAGGTAGAAGCCGCTTTTTAATTTTGACACTTGAACAGTTTGTTGATGTGTTGTTATACATGTGTTAGGATTATAAAATGTAAATAATTAGAACACTTGCTATCCGGCTACGTTGTTGCTGCATAACTAACCAACAGTCTGTTACTATAACAACGACTGCCTTGCTAGGTAATAATGCATATAATTAAATAATACGTGACTTTCTGTTTTACAAAATGTGCTCTGTATTAGGGCGCAAGAATAAATGTTTTCATAATGTATATAGTCTGCATGTCTCTATTTAATTCAAGTATGTTCAATAGTGTTTCCCATTCCTACTCCTGGTACAGCCCTGCCCTAGATATTTTACTGCTTTCACTGATCTAGTAACTATGATTGTTTTAAATTCCTGACCCCCCATTACTATATCAGAATCAGTTGAGCAAGGGTGCAGATGAAACAGAACGATAAATAAAACCTTCATCACACACACATAAAAATTTACTTAGACACACAGTCGAAGACCTCGCCAACGCCTATGCCCATTTAACTTGATTTAATGAACGATCAATGTTCTGTCTGCCAACACAATATGCATTTACACTATGAATTATGATCAGAAAACGTGGCAAATCCAGAATTCTGGGTGGTATTGCCCTCTGATGCTGATACTCTGTACTAAATCGAACCACTCCTAACAGCACATTCATGTCGAGGTAGTAGAAGCCTGTAAATCAAGTCAGGTGTGTTGAAGCTAAAAAATTGACAGTTCTTAGTCATTTCATCTGTTCACTTATCATTTGGTGTTGTAATCATTAAAAGCAGAACTAATATCAGTGATTTTAAGTCCACATTTACATTTTGCTGTCATGCCACTAAACAAATGTAGGGAAAAAAGGATGGATCCAAAATTTACTTCATTGCTGCTACAACAAGTAGTATTTTCTTGTAAAGGCATTTTTTTAAGAAAATAAACCCAGACATAGTCACAGCTTCATCCCTAAAGGTCACCCTAAACTCACTAGTAATAATGGATTAGGATGGATGATTTTCTTTTTATTTCTTCAGTTATGTTTTTATATAGGGCCAGTGATGCATAACCACAACAACCATCAAATAAAAGCTAGATAATGTGAGAGATGAAGGTGTTCTGCATAAAGTAATAGATTACTTTTTTCTCATATTCACTTATGTGTATATGCTTATACTTATACAGTTCTGTAGTAACTGTAGCTTATCCCTTGCTATGTTATGTACAGTTGTGTCTTCCTTCCTCCTTCAATAGAAAAGGGAAAAGGAAAAAAGGGGCACCATAGGACCACCACTGAGCATTTGATAGCTGTATGGTGAACCATTTTCAGTACAGCAGTCAAGATGACATGACAGTGTTATAAGCATGCTCCTAACAGCAGCACAACACACCAACACAGTTAGGGCTTTTATGTGAAGGATATGAAGACTCAAGAGTTCAAACTGTTTATGACGTGGTCAGTTGAATCAGCTGTGTAAGTCAATAAAAAACAATGAAATATGCAGTCACTTCAAGACCATTATTGTACACTAATGTCTAAACCACTGTAAACTGTCTGTGCTTTTGGCTTTTTTTATATTACTACTCCAGTAGTGTTACATGTCGAATGTATCTGTTCTGAATTGTGCAACAAAATCTTTCTTTTGTTTACTCCTAGGAACTTGTGGATAAACTATATCACTTCAGAGACCACTATTTTGAAACTCACAGTGTGGAGGATGCCAGCAGAAAACAAGACGATGTTACCAAGGAAATCAATAAAACACTTGAGAAGCTAGAGCAGCAGGAAGGTGAGTTTTTATCACACAACAAGGTCATTCTTATTATTCTTGTCTGTTTTGGCCCTTTTGTTATAAAAATGGGCCAATATTGCTTAATCAGGTTGTGCATGACTGGAAGGGGGGAGTCTAAAGCTTGGTGCCCTGTCCAGGGCATTTTTGCCTTGCGCCCAGTGTTTCACGGTGGAACAAGGCCCAGTGCAACCCTGATCAGCATAAAACTGATGAAAATGAAATGAAAAATGATGTATTCTGTATGAATGATGTAAATGTATCCAAACCATTCTGTTCCAGCTATATATTCTTGTTCTAACAGGGGTGGTTTCAGCAGATTTAGCTCTTGAACTATTTGTAGTAATAAAAAATATCTTGTATTTAAGCCAGATGTTCATTAAGTGAGAACTCGAGAGCGTTTGCTTATTGCTATAAATGTAAATATAAACAAACTGCAGACCCTGTTAGATAACATTGGGTAATGTCAACTATAAAATATTTTGAAATTGCATAATCAATGTAATACCCATTATACACAAATAATCATTCAAATGCACATTTATCTACATTTTTAACAGAACTTCACAGAAACAGCGCTCAGTACCTGCTGCTGCGGGGTCGCTGTCTGAACGCAGCTCCACAGTTTAGTCAGGCAGCAGAGGAGAGCCTCTCAAAGGCAGTTAAATTGGAGCCAGGCCTTGTAGAAGCATGGAATACATTAGGCGAGCAATACTGGAAAAAAGGAGATCTGATTGCTGCAAAAACCTGTTTCACAGGCGCCTTACAGCAGGTAAATGGGTACTTGTTTGTCAAATAGATAAATATGTTAAAGTGTTTGGAGCAAATGTTTGAGTTTTGAAAAGAACTTCTTAGAAGCCTCTTGATTCTCTTTTTAAAATGTTTTGCAAATAAAGGGTGGATAAAAGGTTACTCCTCTGGTAGATATGTTATTGCAGGCGAGTGAAGAAAACTCTTTATACGTGTATTATCAGACATAACACATGTGCTACCATTATCACATTGCTTTAGAAGTACAGATGTCATATTGCAATAAAACCTACAGGAATTGTTAAAGATTACAAATGCTTTAGTATTTCTTATGGTATATTTCTTTTGTTTGTATTAAAACAAAACAAAAAAAGCTGAGGAAAAGAGTCAAATCTGATATGGTTCAACACTTCTTCAGAAACAGATTTACAGGTTTTCAAGGGTGTGTCTTAAATATCCTGGCATTCAGGAGAGAGTAGACCAGGTTTAGACCTCTTATTTACTGAGTAAACAGTGCTAAATATCTAGTTTTAACCAATAATTGTGTCCCTATTTAGTGGGTCCCTATTTAGTATAATGTAATGTCAAAAATGTTTAATAGAATTTAAGAAATAATATAATCTACTCTGCCTATACTATTATGAGTATAATAAATCCATTAGGTTTAGAATCAAAATGATCAAGAATTGTTTGACTTATAATCTATACTAGCCTCGCAATGTTAACTGAAATAGCACCTCCATATGTACCATATGTACCCTCAGGTCCTGTTGTTGTTGTTGTGTGTTGTCTGAGTGTTCTCTGTCTGTCTGTCTGTCTTTCTTTCTTTCTTTCTTTCTTTCTTTCTTTCTTTCTTTCTTTCTCTCTCTCTCTCTCTCTCTCTCTCTCTCTCTCTCTCTTTCTTTCTTTGTTATTCAACGTTAAAGATGTCAAAGTGTCTGATTACGACTGTCTCTTTTTATGGAATGCATTTTCCTTAATATCCTTTGCTTCAGAACAAGAATAAAGTTTCTTTGAGAAACCTTTCTATGGTGCTGAGGCAGTTGCCCCCAGAAGGTGGCGCTCAGGACCATGGCAAACGTATTATGGAGAGCGTGGACCTGGCTAGACAGGCTGTGCAGCTGGATGTCACAGACGGAACATCATGGTGTAAGTTTACCTTGTTATTGAATGACATGGCTGTACTTCAGTTATGATATTTTACATTGCAACATAAATGTTGGTGCTCCGCTGAGTGCGATAATGATAGGCGTGTACTGTCGTGAACAAAAGTACAGATTCACAGTTACAAACACTGCTGCTCACATAAGATCCATAACTTTGTGTAAGAAGCATAAATCCTGGACCTCAAAAAAAAAAAAAAGCAGAAACCCCAACCAAAAACCAAATTTGCGACCAACAAAAGTACAATGCAATAAAAACAAGTCTTATTTGTTTATGGTCCTGAATCTTTAACTGACAAAAGTACAAAGACATAACTTTTAATCTTCTAGGTATAACTTGATTGATGATGAAAGATGAAAATGATGAAAGGTTTATAAAATATTCAGGGTACACTGTTTTGAAACATTCCACACTACACAGGTAATTTGGTAACAGGTAAGCATATCATCATTAGGTATAAAGGAGGATCCAACAAAAGATGGGTTGTGTCTCAACACTTGGTTCCAAACTTTGTCAACTTTGAAAATGCAAGATTGCAAATAATTTAGGTCCTTGTCCATCTACCTTACATAATATTGTGAAAAGATTTAGGGAATCCATATAAATCCCAGTCTCTGTTGGGCAATGCCACTGTTGAGCATGTTCAGGAATGTGCAGTATCTCCATGCTAATGTAATAAATACAGTGACATGGGCTGAGGGTACTTTGAAATACCACTTCATTTGGTCTGATGACTTCCAATATGTCATTTTATTAGTGTTTGAAGGAAGCTCAAGAAGCATTCAACCCACAGTCACTGCTGACAGCTGTTCTTACAGTGGTGTAACATCCACAGATTGTGGCCATACACCCTATTAGGTCTTTAAAATGAATGTAGCATTACAGGTTTTATTTTATTTTATCCATCGTATGTATTGTTTGTACCATTACACTGATGGCCTGATGTAAATATTCTTTATTGTGGTTTGGCTCCATCATATGTTAAAATAGTTAAAATAAATTAATAATCTCTATATGAACAAGTTATATCAATTAAAGTGCATTATTTCTTTGCTAGATATTTTAGGAAATGCATACATCTCCCTGTTCTTCATCAGTGGACAAAATCCTCAGATGTCTCAGCAAGCTCTTGGTGCCTATTCCCAAGCTGTGAGTATACACACAAACTGGTGATATTTTTTTATTGGTTTGTATGTTTGCTAATGTACTGTATTTTTATTACAGGAGAAAATTGACAAAGCGTCTGCTTCAAATGCTGATCTGCACTTTAATCGGTCCACGGTAATGACATCCCTCTTTCTTTATTTTTTATCTGTAATTTATTCATTTTGCTTCTTCTCCCACTACATCAAAGTTTTGCTTTTGCTGTTTTACTGTTTATCTTGATGGTTTTTTTTGCCATCACAAAGGATGTGATTATGAGTAAATGTGATTTAACTGACAGCATCATGCAGACCTTTATATTATATTATCAGCTGTTCCAGTATGAGGAGATGTTCAGTTCAGCTTTGGCCGGGTACAGTCGAGCTGCTGCTCTCGACCCGGGCTGGGAGGAGCCTAAAGAGAGGGAAAAGTATTTGCTGAACTACCTGGACCAAGTCATTATTTTAATGGAAAACAAGGTGAGGTTCAGTGAAGTACCTAATTATTACAATATTTGCCTCACAGATGCTCCTGGGTTCAATTTCCAGGTGGAGCGGTCAGGGTCCTTTCTGTGTGGAGTTTGCATGCTTTCCTTGTATCTGTGTGGGTTTCCACCAGGAGCTTTAGATTACTCCATCAGTCTAAAGACATTTAAGTTAGGTGACTTGGAGATACAAAACTGCCTGTGATGGGGTTTGACATTGAAGTTGAAATGATGATTCTTGTGTAACCTGTAACTACCTGTCATGAATGTAACCAAAGTGTAAAACATGACATTAAAATCCTAATAAACAAACAATATATAAATAAACACTTCTAAAAAATTACATAAATTACATTATAAAGCTAAGCCATTCCAGAAATATTTGAAACTGACTTAAAATTATTTTGGTGATGATATCAGTGTTAAATTTAATTTAGTTCTTACTATTATTTTAAGTGGCATTGACAGAGTACTAGGTGGTAAGCCATGATGCAAAATGGCAATAAGAATGAAGTAGTCACCAAGTGTAAAAGCCAGCTTCACAAGATTTACATTTGACCACTCCTAAACCAACTGGCTTATCTGAATATTTACTAGGATTTTAACATCATGTTTTACACATTTTGGTTACATTTGTGACAGGACAGGTAGTTACTGGTTACACAAGATTCATCAGTTCAAGTCTTTAATGTCAAACACAGTCATGGGCAATTTTGTATTTCCAGTTCACCTTACTTGCATGTCTTTGGAATGTGGGGGGGGGAAACCGGAGCTCCCGGAGGAAACCCACGCAGACACAGAGAGAACATGCAAACTCCACACAGAAAGGACCCGGACCGCTCCACCTGGGAATCAAACCCAGGAACATCTTGCTGTGAGGCAACAGTGCTACCCACTAAGCCACCATGCCCACTGTTGGTGGTTTTAACAGTGATAAATACCTGTTTATTTGTGAGTGCTGGATAAGCTTGGCCTTATTACCAGCTGAGGTTCATCATTTCTTCATTTTCTCCTTCAGGGTAAAGTGAAAGCACGGCGCTTACGTAACATGCTGTCCTCTCTGAGCGTGTCTGCTTTGGGTCCGTGTGCCTCGCCTCAGTTCCGCTCCTCCACAGGCCGCAATGGAAGCCTGGAGCCTCGTAGTTTTTCCGAACTTACACACGGCCTTAACACCGGTGTTGCAGCCATGGGAAAAGTGGTGTTTAGTCTGGCTACGGAAGGCCGTATGGCTTTGTGAGTGAATTAATAGATTCTTCTATTTCATTTACACTTTTTAGTATAATTTACATTTTTGTGTATGAATTGTAGGCACTACCTTTGTAGTCATGTTTATGAATAATTGCTAACAGCATTTTAATAGTCTTTTCCTGTCACCCTGTCATTTTTATTGTTTCTTTTAGCACATTTGGAATGGTGGACAGCGAGGAGACGTGTTGTGTGGTTATGGTTTATAACACTGCTGATGGATGGGGTGTTTTAATAGGAGACACAGTTGTCATTCCTGAACCACAAGTGAAAAGACACAGCATAACACATAACGATAAGGTATTATCAACATAACAATTCCGCATTACTGCTGCAATTGGGGCGGCACGGTGGCTAAGTGGGTAGCACTGTCGCCTCACAGCAAGAAGGTCCTGGGTTCGATCCCCAGGTGGGGCGGTCCGGGTCCTTTCTGTGTGGAGTTTGCATGTTCTCCCTGTGTGTGCGTGGGTTTCCTCCGGGTGCTCCGGGTTTCTCCCACAGTCCAAAAACATTCAAGTGAAGTGAATTGGAGATACAAAATTGTCCAAGACTGTGCTCGATATAACATTGTGAACTGATGAACCTTGTGTAACGAGTAACTACCGTTTCTGTCATGAATGTAACCAAGGAGTGTAAAAATATGACGTTAAAATCTTAACAAACTGCTGCAATTGTGATGTCTGTTGGCGGGCTGACATGCCTGCACAGATATGGGGAATAATGGTGAACCTTGCATGACTCTCTGTACATGATTCTGCTCTCTGTATGAATCAATTTCTGGCGGAGAACTCTGGCAACTGTACTGCTGGGGTCCAAACTTTCATTCTCTGTGGTGTTATTG
The DNA here is from genome assembly GCF_030014385.1 of Trichomycterus rosablanca. NCBI lineage: Eukaryota > Metazoa > Chordata > Actinopteri > Siluriformes > Trichomycteridae > Trichomycterus > Trichomycterus rosablanca. Next base: position 33,704,955 of record NC_085991.1, on the reverse strand, counting down.
GCCGGTCAGGCTTCTACATGCAGACATAACTGGCTATGTCTGGGATGGGGAATAGGGGGTGACCAAGACCCAGGGTGTGTTACTGCATATTGCCCAGTGATTTTAATAAAGTCTGATCCACTGTGACCTGACCAGAATAAAGCAGTGATAAAACCTAAAAATAAAATAAAGTGAATAACATTGTATAATATGTAGTAGAGTGTTAATCATTTTCCCTGCTTTGTTTTCTTGTTTCAGTCTTATGATTTCCGCAGTATACGTGTGGACTCCCCTCTGCTGCTGATTGTCAATGGAAAGAGACAAGCGATGCAAAGCCAAACAGCAACTTCAGTCAGTTATAAACCACATACTGAATGAGTTAGTGCAAGCAGATGAAGACTGTGGAGTAGCACGATAAAAAATGACCTTTTGTTGTTGTTGTTTGTTTTTTGTACATATTGTGTAGCCTTTTCTTATTTGAAACTGTTTGTACATATTTATTTTTAAGTTTCACATTAACTGGGGTTGTTAGGCATTTTGTTAAATTATCTCCTGCTGCCTGTTTCAGATTTGAGAGAATAAAACTTTTACAGTGGTGCTCCACAGTGGTAATACATTATTTGTGGATTAATATCTACAGTACACCTGTATATACAGTTTATCCTTAACTTATTTAAAACAAGCCACTGTTCCCCGTTAAACGTGCACAGAATAACTGCAAGAACTGTGACTAGTGCAGAGATTACTATAATTATTTAATAATCCTCACAACTTGAAAAAACTATCTGCAATGCTGGAATGCCCCAAGAACAGGGTGCCAATTAATTGCAGGGCATCATGTACACACATCCATTTACTTATTCTTTAAGAGTAGCCAATCCACTCTCTGCATGTATATAGGAGGCAGGAGTAGACGAAAGCAACCAGAGGAAATCTATTTGGATATGGGGAGAACATGCCAAACCCTTTAAACATGTGTATAAGTGTCAGAACAACAGCCTACACCTTGGAAACAGCTTTATTCATTTTAAAGGTCAACTTTACAAAGAACACCAAGATAAATTCAATACTTAAACTTTGACAAAATCAAGTAAATATAACTTATAATGAAGAAACTCTACATGTAGAAAATGCAGTGGTCAGTTTTTCTTCACAAATGAATGGCTTTTCTCTCTTGGAGAGCTAAATTGGAAAAAGGTCTTGAAACTCTCTGGTTCTAGAGAATGGAAGAGTTTGTCCCCCTCTTGACCCAAAGCCAAGAAAGGTGGACTGCCATGGGGAGAGCGTTGTCTAACCAGGCCTGAAAAGAGCAAGTCCAAGGCTTATGTTATTAATTTACCTTTACATATACTCGCTGTCTACTGCACATTACTTTCACAAAAGAGAAAGCATTTGGTTTTAAATAGTATTGTTCACCCATTAAAAATAATTGTGGTTTGTTAACCAAAACAGTTTTGTCTTCAGGACTATGACCAAACTCACCTAGTAATGGATGCATTTGATAATTAATGTACTAGATATATAGTGGAATTTATCTACCCCATTTTTTCCAGTTAACCATACAATATTTCCAGTGCCTTGAAATATTGGCTGCAACACATCTCCAAAGTATAACAGATTTACCCCTGGGCAGTACTTAGCTGTTATTTATTTTTTCTCTAAATATATAGTGGGGACTCAAAACTCAGACCACTAGTGAACATTCTAAACAATAAAAGAAAAGTTTAGAGAATACATACATGTATTCAAAGGTTTGGTAGTTTTGGTCCCACTTAAACCATAAGCATATTTGTGAAATTGTCGTGTCAAATCCTCTGTTAAAAGGTCAGATTTTATAGAGTTTTATTCTTTCCTTTATCTCTAAACTCACCAGGGGGAAACATATGGGTGGCATGGTGCAGTACATCATTGTCACCAGCCTCCACAGTACGTAGCCTCAGCGCCTCAAACAATCCCTGCAGTTTCTGATACTGTCTGTTTTTCTTAATCAGAAGCTCTGAAACTTCACTATACTTCCGCTTATAATCCTCCAACCTCTGAATATAAAGAAAGGGGGATCAGGAGAAACTAGACAACTTAATAAGTAAAGCAATCAAGTCTGAATCTTGTTTAAAAAAATTATTATTATACAACTTATTCGGTATAATATAATAGGTTGTATAATAAATTATTATACAACCTTATTCAGTGATGCAATCTCCTCTCTCATGGCATTCAATTCAAACTCTTTAGTTTGGATCTGCTGAGCCATCACCTTCTCCATCTGACTGACTTGTACTTCTGCCCGAGACAAACTGAACTCCATTAGCAGCCTTTCTTGGTTTATCTAAAGCAAAACAGTCCCCAGAGTTTTGGTTAAAAAAGTGGCTTGGGAGAACTATGTGCCACCCGAGCGGCAGCATAATTGTTAGTTTTAGGTGTAACCCAGACCTACATGGCAAAAAACATGCCAAACTCCTCTCAGTGACCAAGGTGGGGTTCAAGCCAAAGTTAAACACCTACTCTACCTGCTGCAATACCATTTACCGTTTATGAGATTGTTTTGCTGTAGTTTTATATTTAGTAATGATCACATTTGCATGATATTGTGTTACTGCCACCAATGCATGTTTTAAATCGAATTATAACCGAGATCAAACCTGGTATGTCCAGAAGGCCAGTGCTCTGTGGCTGATATCCAGCACTGTATCAGGTCTCAGTCCTACTAGAACCATAGCTTTGTACTGTTCTGATGGAGAGAGCTCAGTACGCACTATGTCAAGTTTACCGGACAGTGCAGAGGAACAGGCAGGGCAGATAGCTGGGGTGCGACTGAACTCTCCCGATCCATGACGATCACAGAAGATATGAGAGCAGGCCGTCACCCAGGCAAAACCGCTTAACTTGGCCCGACACTTGGGAAAATTACAGAACAGACCGCAGTCACACACGGACATAGCTAAAACAGAAGGAAACACAAAATAACGATGAAGACAAGGAACAGGTGGATTTAAGTTTAACCAAGATTAGCATTTAAGCTAGTTGGAGTGTCTCACAGAGAGCACTAGCATAAGTTCAGTTAATTCTGTATTCTATACAGCTGAACATAAACATTGAGTGAATTTTGATTTCAGCCTGCTAAATGAAACTAATACATTTCTAAATGTGTCTACTCTCATTGTAAAAAGTGATACATTTTATTTTAGTTATTTAAAAAGTCGATAAAGCAGAACAGCTTAATGTTACACTGTATGTACAAAACTGTTGCTAACGAGTTCGTTTTCTAACGTACTCTATACGACTAATTAAGCTAAAAGTGAACAAGATATATTAACATATCATTATTATCCATGCTGTATTTTATATATTTATTAATCTGAATAAGTAATACACTTAAGTTAGTAAAAATAGATCGATTTAAAAAAATATATTATTACTTGACCTTCCACACAGATAATTGGCTAGCAAGTAGGGATGTGTCGTTCGCAAGTGAGTCGAATCTTTGAGTCGGTTCTTTTTAAGTGAACAATGCAAACCGACTCGCAGTGAAGAGCCATTCTTATTAAAAACGAATCCCGCGTTTGTGCATCAACACGAATATAGAAAATAAATTTGCCTCCACCTCTTATGTTGTCCTGGTGTAGTTGCATATTTGTCACACTAAACATATTTGTCACATTTGTTACACTATAGGCTGCTTTGGCTTAGTTTAAAAAAATACGAAAAATACCGTTTGGAAGCTGAAAGAGTCGATGCTTGTAAGTTAATTGAATCAATTTATGTGAGTCATTGATAACAAACGGCCAGTGATGGAAACCATAAACCAGCTCTAATGTTACAGAGATTATATGAGTTAGTGTTAGTTTTAAACGATTCACTCGTTAAGAAGGACAGTAGTTAACTACTCCGCGTTCCAACACACTCTGTGTAGTTACCTTTCCACCTAATGTCTTATTTAAAAGTATTTAGGGTATTTTGCAAGGTGAACTACAGGAGTAAAAAGTTTTACCTCACACAACCATACTATGTTGAGATGCTAACCATTTAACAAGGGACCGGGGTGACATGGGCTCAAACTTGGCATCTGCTCACTGTAAGGAGTGTGGCATGTTCTGTCCTCGTTTGCATGGGTTTTCACCAACTATTCTGGTTTCTCTCACCACCTATATAGTGTAAATATGGAAATGGATTGTGGGTGGTTATTGCCCTTTGATGGATTGGAACCCTGCCCAGGGTGCCTGTCTTCCCCATGGATTGTTTCCTGAACCGCCTTGACCATGATGAGGATCAGTGATAAATAGAATTTAAATGCTGAGGCAAATAAGGGTTAACAAAAAGCAGATTAAGATGGTGTACACTTGTTTGTTTCAAGATGTTCAATGTTTGAACACAAACTATGAACAGTGTCGTTTTATTGATGTATTTAAGGCAACAAAACTATTTTTACAATGCATAAAACCACTAAACGAACATAAATGAGTCAGTTCTGGAATCACAAACAGACATTTTCTTTACAAAAGAATGTCCTATTTAGGTTGGCACAGTAGGGCAGCAGGTTGTGTTGTTGCTCCACAACATTAACAAATCAGATCTTTTTCTTCAGCTACTGTCTTTGTGAAGCCTGGCAAGTTATTTCTGTTCTGCATAAGCTATCCTCAGGTATCCACATCATGGGTGAGTTTACAGTTACTGACTGTAGCCAATCTATTGTTGATTTGTAATTTCCTGTCTTCCCCATACATTATTGATAAAGGATACCAAAGAAGCACTGCCAGCTACATGCTATTTGGGTGGTGGATCATTATCAGGTGTGGTGGCATAGCAGGTAGTGTAGCTTCACATGGTCTTAAGGACTTAATCCTTGTTATTTATTTATTATTAGGTCTGAGATACACAAAGTTATCTAAAGAGCTAATGTTAGGTAGAAAACATCATTGAGGACATTATTATTTATTAGGATTTTAACATCATGTTTTACACTTTGGTTACATTCATGACAGAAACGGTAGTTATTAGTTACACAAGATTCATCAGTTCACAAATTTAATGTCAAACACAGTCATGGACAATTTTGTATCTCCAATTTACCTCACTTGCATGTTTTTGGACTGTGGGAGGAAACCGGAGCACCCGGAGAAATCCCATGCAAACACGGGGAGAACATGCAAACTCCACACAGAAAGGACCCAGATGGGAATCAAACCCAGGACTTTCTTGCTGTGAGGCGACAGTGCAACCCACTGAGCCACCGTGCCGCCCAATTAATCCTTGTCTCAAAACTTCAAGATTCAAGATTTCAAATCTCAGCAACATTGTCACACCTGATGTTTTTATATTATTAGCACAATACATTTAATGTTATTGGTAATTTTGTAATTATAATAGTCCACTACTTTAATATCTGGTTAGCAGTGGTCTTATGGTACTGACAAACTGCATTGCTGTACTGTAACCCTACAAAGAGCACATATATAAAATTGCACTTGCTAAACTTTTGAGAAAGTAAAAGATGGGGCACTTTTGTTTAAAAATAAGATGATTTAATTTCAAGGAGACAGAGTACCTATAATATGCTTTGTCGTTTGGGGAGGTGGGAATACGTATTGTGCCATTTTAAACACAGAAATCTGGCTCACCCCATGCAATTGTGTAAAGGTCTTGATAAACTCACAGAGCTGTTAAAGCTGGTCAGTGTTGTATGTACAAATTAGTTAGGATGGATGTGTGTGCTGCATCTAATTAAAAATGGCTTTTCCCTTCATCCCTCCTCCACGTGGTGTATGGGAATACAGGCAGGGTGAAAGGAAGGCATTGTGTAAGGCAGCAATGGATCCTGGGGAGCAGAAAGAAAGATGCTCACTCAACTGTGTCCAGGTCGCCTTTGTTGGAAATTCCCTTCTATTCACTGGCTTTTAAATAGAGCTCCACATATGTGGACACACCGACACACTGAGTATGGCACAGGAGTTTGATCTATAACTTCTTTTAGTTATAAAAGTACATTCAAACATTTTAGCAAAAGGTTTTTACTTTTTCACGCACCATGTGACTTTTTACACAACCACTACCACACCTGTGAATCTTTTCATAGTTGATTAAAGCTGCTGTTGGTATGTGTTTTAGAAATGTATGAAAATGGGTACAAAGTCACCTATTCACTTATCTATGACCAAGAGTCTATCCAATTTTGTATACTTTTGGAGGGGAGAAGAAACTGTAATCACTAAAGAAAATCCATATGGACACTGGTCACATGACCAAAGGTGAGGTTTGAACCCAGGATCCTGGTACTAAATCATAACAACTTTACATGGTTAACTGAGCCAGTCAGTGTGACCGGTGAGGGATGGGACTTAACATTTGCAACTTGGACACTGGACATTTTTTCCTGTAAGCAGGAAAAATGTCTGTGAATCAGCAATGGTAGTGGGACAGTGGTAGCCTAGCGGGTAGAGCTTTGGGCTATCAGTAGGACGATTGTCGGTTCAAATCCAAGCTCTGCTATGCAGCCACTGTTGGGCCCTTGAGCAAGGCCCTTAACTGTGTCTGCTCCAGGGAAGCTGTTCAATGGCTGACCCTGCACTCTGACCCCAGCTTGCAAACAAGCTGGGATATGTGGAAAAAAGTACAATTTCATTGTACTGTACACGTGTATATGTATATATGACAAAAAAGGCCTTCTTTTAGTGCACATTTTGGGGCACACTGCACAGCTTAACAAACCCCTATTGAAATAAATAAATAATAATAAACCAAACTATGTTCCCTAATTCATATAATGCTATTGTTATTGTACTTTATGTCAGAATTTATGAACAGACATTTTTCAATGATAGGAATATCTGTTAACGATGTTCTGTTTTGAAAAATGTCACCATCAAACATACAATCCTATTATTTTCATTAGTTGCTGCATATATGATATATAATTGTCATTTTGAAAAATAATAATAAAACTGGATACAAAAAGCACACATCGTGACAATGACCTCCAGTATAGATCATTTATCAGTTAATCATTAACAGTATCTCCATTTGCACAACTGTAATCTATTTTACTTTTGCCACACTTGGACTTGTTTCTTATAAGGGCATCTTATTTGCATTTTTGAATGCAAATAAGAGAGGAAATTAATATGGACAGAGAACATACCAAACTCCACACAGGTTCAAAGATAGACATTGAACCCATATATTTAGAATACTGAAACAGCTAGTGACCTTTTCACTGCACCACAATGTTTACATGGGATCTTCCTTATTATTTAACCAAGTCTTTTTTGAGGTATACCAAAATAATAAGTCTTTGTTTGGCATGTCATGCAACACTGCATTCAAAAATGCAGCCTGAGTACTTTGGGCCTGATCTCCGATGGACCAAAAGACACATTTCAACTTATTTTTAAGAGAAATGGACCTCGAATTCTTCATGCCAAAACGCAAGAGATCCATACTGTAGTCAATGAAAAGTACATTTGTCATAGTATAAGGGTACATCAGTGCCAACGACATGGGTGACCTGCATTTTTGTGAAGTAAACATTGACACATATGCTGCCTCTTTTCCATGGTTGTTTCAGCAAATCTATGCCAGGCCTCATTCTGCATGCAATACAACTGTGTGACATAAAAGACACAGTGCGTTTGACTGGCCTGCCTGCAGTCCAAATCTGTCTTCTAATAAAAATGTATGGTGTGGGCGCTCAGGTGGTCCAGTGGTCTAATGCGCTAGCCAATCACCACCGAGATCTCAAGCTCTTACAAATTGTAGCTATGGCTATCAATCAGCCAGGTGAGGAAGGAAAAGTTGAATGGTTCCTTATTGCTGCATGAGGCATGGTTGTTTTAAAGATAGTTATGTGTAACAATGACATTACATTGGCATGCATCATTCAAGAGCCATAACTGTGTTATGTGCAACACACTGGCTGCAAGGCAGAAATACACCCCCAGACAGGGCAATGTCACAACAATATCGACATTTGGGCAGACTATTCATTTATTTATTTATTAGGATTTTTTACGTCATGTTGTTTAGACACTTTTGTTACATTCATGACAGAAATCGTAGTTACTCGTTACACAAGATTCATCAGTTCACAAGGGTCACATGTCATGGACAATTTTGTATCTCCAATTCACCTCACTTGTATGTCTTGTATGGACTGTGTGAGGAAACCAGAGCTCCTAGAGGAAACCCACGCAGTTACAGGGAAAACATGCAAACTCCACACAGAAAGGACCCAGACTGTCCCACCTGGGGATCGAATCCAGGATCTTCTTGCTGTGAGGTGACAGTGCTACCCACTAAGCCACCATGCCACCCCTTTGGGCAGACTGATGGAGCAGCCGGTTAGTGTGGGTGCTGCACCTGGACTGAGTCTACTTCCGGATCACTGTCTGTTGGTGGTCTGTATGCTTCAGATTGCCCCTAGGTGTTAATAAGTAAATGAATAGCTGTGGGTGTATTGTACAGCAATTGGTGCCTTGTCGTCCCTGTTTCCTTCTTTGCCTTGTTTTCAGTCGTACTAAATTAATTGTTGATGGGAGTAAATGAATAAATTATTACATCCTCGACAGGTCACCTGACAATTATAGGGCACCTTAACCAATAGATAGATAGATAGATAGATAGATAGATAGATAGATAGATAGATAGATAGATAGATAGATAGATAGATAGATAGATAGATAGATAGATAGATAGATAGATAGATAGATAGATAGATAGATAGATAGATAGATAGATAGATAGATAGATAGATAGATAGATAGATAGACAGACAGACAGACAGACAGACAGATAGATAGACAGATAATATATAGACAGACAGATAGATAGATAGATAGATAGATAGATAGACAGACAGACAGACAGACAGACAGATAGATAGACAGATAATATATAGACAGACAGATAGATAGATAGATAGATAGATAGATAGACAGACAGACAGACAGACAGACAGATAGATAGACAGATAATATATAGACAGACAGATAGATAGATAGATAGATAGATAGATAGATAGATAGATAGATAGATAGATAGATAGATAGATAGATAGATAGATAGATAGATAGCTGTGGGTGTATTGTACAGCAATTGGTGCCTTGTCGTCCCTGTTTCCTTCTTTGCCTTGTTTTCAGTCGTACTAAATTAATTGTTGATGGGAGTAAATGAATAAATTACTACATCCTCGACAGGTCACCTGACAATTATAGGGCACCTTAACCTATAGATAGATAGATAGATAGATAGATAGATAGATAGATAGATAGATAGATAGATAGATAGATAGATAGATAGATAGATAGATAGATAGATAGATAGATAGATAGATAGATAGATAGATAGATAGATAGATAGATAGATAGATAGACAGACAGACAGACAGATAGACAGACACACAGATATATAGACAGACACAGATAGATAGATATATAGACACAGACAGATAGATAGACAGACAGACAGATAGATAGACAGACAGATATATATAGACAGACAGACAGACAGACAGACAGATAGATAGATAGATAGATAGATAGATAGATAGATAGATAGATAGATAGATAGATAGATAGATAGATAGATAGCTAGCTGTGGGTGTATTGTACAGCAATTGGTGCCTTGTCATCCCTGTTTCCTTCTTTGCCTTGTTTCCAATCGTACTAAATTGATGGGAGTAAATGAATAAATTATTACATCCTCGACAGGTCACCTGACAATTATAGGGCACCTTAACCTACAAATAGATAGATAGATAGATAGATAGATAGATAGATAGATAGATAGATAGATAGATAGATAGATAGATAGATAGATAGATAGATAGATAGATAGATAGATAGATAGATAGATAGACAGACAGACAGACAGATAGATAGACACACAGATATATAGACAGACACAGATAGATATATAGACAGACAGACAGATAGACAGACAGATATATAGACAGACAGATAGATAGATAGATTGACAGACAGACAGATAGATAGATAGATTGACAGACAGACAGACAGATAGATAGATAGATAGATAGATAGATAGATATATTGACAGACAGACAGACAGATAGATAGATAGATAGACAGATAGATAAATAGACAGACAGATAGATTGACAGACAGACAGATAGATAGATAGATAGATAGATAGATAGATAGATAGATAGATAGATAGATAGATAGATATCATTATAGTTATAAATATATACAATATATCGGTACATACACCTTACCTTGCATTTACTAACGAATATATATATAATGAAAATAACGTGTCCCTTTTGGTTCCTGTGCCGCTGTGTATGAAGATTTTACAAACTTGCTTTTAATTGCTTTAATGGTTTGAGAAATGCGAGAGATCGACAGATAAAGACACGGTGTTGCACGCCATTGAAATGCAAATGTCAATACAGAACAAGGAGAGATTGTGTGTGTGTGTGTGCGTGCCTGTGTGTGTGTGTGTGTGCCTGTGTGTGGGTTTAGAAGTGGGGGGTTCATAAACAGCAGGGAAGTTTGAGAAAGAGGAGACTTGTTGAGGAAATAACAGCACCATGCGCACTCGCCAAATCGCTCAGCAGCGGGAGTCACGATTCCCGATCCACCATCAACGCTTCTATTAGCTCTGATCAGGCCTACAGTAGCGCATCGATAGCGTATCTGTAAATTGATGTCGAGTGCTTTTTAAGGTGAACTCATTTGTAAGGAAGCCGTTGTTTTTGGCGAACCCACAACAGTGCTAAAGCTTGAACAGACTCCAGCACCCCGGCGGATGCCCCCGTCAGTGCGCGCGCCCTGACCGTGAATCATGTCGCGCCGTAAGCAGAAGCGACCGCAGCAGCTAGTGAACGCGGATCCGGGAGGCGCGCTCCTGCCATCCTGTCAAGGTGAGACATTATTTATTCGCTTTTTTTTATTAATGCGCAGTGATCCAAAGCGATAATGCATTAAGTAACAAAATACACGTATTCAGCACGAGAAAATGGGCGACACAGCGGCGCGTCAGATCATATGGATGCCATGCAGCTTTTACAGTAGATTCAAACATCGCCTCCTATCACTGGTTATGAAAAGTTTGGCAACCCTCATAACTTGTCAGTGAGTGGATTGGCTGCCTTAAATTGTTCCTAGGTGTGAGTAAGTGGTCGTAATCGACTGTTGCCATGCGATGGACTGGCCTCCTGTTTAAAGCCTAGTGTTTTCGAGAAGGCTCCGCACCCCCTGGAACCCTGAACAAGGTTACTAAAGAAAAATAAAAAAGCTTGCAATTTAAAAGTTTAGTTTTTTTTTAAGTCTAAACACATTTTTAAAAGGTGGTGTTTTTACAGTATATGTACGTGTTCTACCATTTATAGGCAAATAAAAATCATTTAAATTTAATAACACTTTAAATCCTTTGTAACGTTCCACACGTGGTTGCCAGATTCAGGTTTTCCTTTGTGGAGGCTGCTTTTGAACTGTGGTTGCTTAATAGTTGCTTAATTTTTGTGTTGTGACTTACACATTTCCAAATTATAATCTAATGAATATATCAGTTTTTTAATGGTAGTCGTTATTGAATAGGTTTAGGTCTGTTTTTATATTTAACCATGCATACTTTTTAAAGCAATTCTAAAATTAGGAATCACTAAAGGAAAACAACAATGTCCATGCATTGTCTCTTCAGTAATCTTATTTTCAGAAATGTGGCAATTATATTGATTTGATAATAGTTTAAAATATTATGCGTTTGTCTAAATTGTTTAGGGCCTGAAGTTGTTTAGTCTAAAGATTTCATAGTAAATGTGATGTAAATACTTAATAACATGTCATTCTTCTCCACCTACTGTGATGGAGTGACACTAATGAACCTATCCTTGTCATCCTGACACTACCTAATTACAAACCAGCCTTGATGTAACCGTATTTTAGGCATAATATAGCCAGAACTTACATCTGGGCTACTCTTGGACCAACATCAAAATTCATTTATTTAATACAAAAAACCTGCAGTCTAAGTTAAAGCAAGTTACATGTAGTGTGGTTCCACAGTAAGCAGTGAGTGTGGTCAGTTTATTTATTTTTTTATTTAATAGCTAGTTTAGTTTTTTGCTTAGAATGTGCTGACCATCTTGTGGTCAAGCAATTCACAAATATTTGCTTTGGAAATAAGACACTGGAGAATGTTGGTAAAAAAATCTAAATACGAAAAGGTTGGTCTTGGTTCATTGTTTTACAATGGTCATTACATTGGCATGCATCATTCAAGGGCCATAACTGTGTTATCTTTTCAGTAGTTCCGAGACTTCCAGCATACTCAGCTTGACTGCTGGGGGTCTTTTATTCTTTCAGAGAACTCGACTATTCACAGTGAATAAGGTGCAGGCTATGGGGAGGGGTAAAAGGGGGTGTTTGGGTAAAGATTAATCTCTCCTCATTCTATTCTTTTCTACTCTCCCTTATTCTTTCCCTCGTGTTCCCTTGTGCTCCCCTCTTCTACTCTCTTGGTGCTCCCCCTCCACTTCAATCTCCTAAATCTATTCACATCTACCCTTACTTAGTTGGGGGTTCCATAAAAATGGGTAAAGAATTTATCAGAAATACAGGACTATTCAAATGTGGTTTTCCAACTTAGTGCACTTACCCATATTTTGCAGACGGGGGTCTGATTGTGTTTATTATTTATAAGATTAATTAGCTGATTACGATTTCTACAGGTTTTGTGACATGACATTTTGTACAGTTGTTCAGAATGTCAGTATGCACTGAAGAGTGGGATGGTATGTCACTCAGCTTACCAATTCCCCAACCCCCTTCTTTATTTTCTTTCTTTCTCCTGAAGATTTTGAAAGAATTTGACCCCTCAGCTCAAAAGGTCAAATTATCTGACCAATCAGAAAACAGAGACAGTGCCCAAAAAACTATAGTATAGCCTGACCTGTGACCTGGTGTCCGAGGGAAGGATGAATGGAGAGATGAAAGACAGATCTGATGGAAAGAGGACTAGGTTAAGAGGGGTTATGGGTTTTTGTGGTGATACCTATTGTCCTTAAAAATGTGTTGCCATAGCAGCAAGGTGGTCAGTGGCCTGTGGCAGAAGTGAAGAAAGATTGTGAGTGATTGTTCATTGCTGATTGTTTTTGTAATCCTTTAGTAATGACACAAACATTTTCAAATCAAATCCAGCTACTAAGCAATTGTTACTCTGTGTTTGATTCTAATTCATGTTCCTCTGTATTATTGTTTTACAGATGATCAGTTTTCAGTGAAGTCGCCTTCAAACTCTCTGGCTTCAGAACCTACCTCATCCTCTTCATCCTCTCCTTCCCCTGCTCCCCTCCAAGACTGTCAGCCACCCTTGGCCCCAAGACCATCACCTGGTGGCCTGCATGCCCCTTCCCTTCCCAGTGAGAGCTCATCTCCTCCCCACTGGCCCAACCATATAGTCCCCTACAACACGTCTCTTCCAAATACCCATTCTTCCCTCTCCCCGGATTTTCCACATCCATCCCTGTCTTCCCAGACTCAATCTCCCTCTCCCGTCCAACAGAATTCTGCCCACATCCCTGTACATCAACCCCATTCCACCATATCCTCTCCTCAGATGGGTATCTCAGCCACAACCACTACTTCAACAACCTCATCATCATCATCATCTCTTAATTCCATTCCACACCCAAGAAGCCCTGGTTCTGTCCAACAAGCCCCTTCCAGTCCACCAGAGGAAGTACAAGTGCCTTCTACCCTAGCTGTGCTCTTAGAAGAACTTAGGGTCTTGCAACAAAGGCAGATACACCAGATGCAGATGACTGAGGAAATATGTAGACAGGTGCTGCGTTTGGGTGGAGTAGTCAGCAACCAGGATACAGCTTCTCTGGAAAACCAACAGAGAGCCTCGGGACCTCTGTCTCCACCTCTATCCACATCAGGTCCTTCTCAATCAATAGGACCTCCTATACCCTCCTCTATCACAACACTAATTCCACAGTCTGTTGGTTCAAAATCCAACATATCTCATACTAATGTACCTAGAGACACATATTCGTCTGCATCATCCACACCCTCCTCTTCCTCCTCCTCGCTGGTGTCATCTGGAGCCTCTATGCACCCTCTTTCTCTGTCATTGGGTTTTCCCCGTTACCTCCATGAGAAATCCTCTAACACCTCTTTAAGTCATGCCAATACTATTAGTTTTCCCACACCTCCTCTGCTTACTACAGGCACCCAGGAGCAGCTGTCAGTCAGCTCTGGTGTGGGATCTTCAAGTGGGTCATCTTCCATGGGGCGTCAGCAGCATGTCTGTCGATTTTGTGGAAAAGTTCTGAGCAGTGACTCCTCCTTACAAATTCACCTGAGATCCCACACAGGTGAAAGGCCATACCAGTGTCCTGTTTGTCTTAGTCGCTTCACTACACGCGGGAACCTCAAGGCTCACTTTCTGCGCCACCGTGAACAGAACCCGGAGCTGTCACTTTCCCTACTCCCGCCTGCTCTTTCAGAGCAATGCCAATCAGGACCTGGTTCTGGAATAGGACAGAGACGCAGAAAACGTCGTGCAGATGAAGATGAGCCTTTTGCGGTTAAAGGCGCTGTGGGTGTGCCTGATGGGTTGGCACTTGGTTTTTTATCTGGATCATCATCTCATATGTCTGCTTCCTCACTGCCACTCCCTCCCTCTGTAGATCTAGCTCTGTTGTCCACTGCCCATTCCCTGCTACAGCTCAATCATGCTTCAGCAGTGACCTCTGGTTCACCTAGTATTTTATCTTCTGCATCTACCACCTCTTCATCTTCCTCTGCAATAACAAGCCAACTCAAGAGTTCAAAGCAGCAGAGATTTGATGAAAACACCCCTCCACATTCTGCCCTACATCCCACTTCTCCATATTCCCAGCTAGCTCACCTTCCAAAAATACTATTTCCCACTGGTCCTTCTCCCCACCATGCTGGCTTGACCCTCCTTCGGCCTCCCCATCTTTCATCACCTCATCCCCAGCTCACCTTCCCTTTTTCCCCCTACCTCAAACACCAGACCTCTTCTCCATCCTCCTCCTCTCCATCTGCATCAACCGGTACCTCTGATACCTCTAAGCTTCAGAGGCTGGCACAGAAGCTAGAGAAGCAGCCTCCAACAAAAACCTTGACCGAAGATGGAAGCACCCAGCCCAGTGATGTTTCTACCACCTCAAGCACAAATTCTATCTCTGAATACAGAAGAGAGATAATGACAGCATTAGGTTTAAATCCTAATCCCAGCAGTGAAATTAGCACCAATATCATCTCTGGATCAATTCCTTCTTTGCCTTCACTGGTCCCAAACCAGTGTGGAGTGTGCCTGCGTGTCCTTAGTTGTCCCAGGGCACTGCGTCTCCACCAGGCTACACATTTAGGTGAGCGTCCCTTCCCCTGCAAGCTTTGTGGCCGCTCCTTCTCCACTAAAGGAAGTCTAAGGGCTCATCTTGCCACGCACAGAGCGCGCCCACCGAACACACGCACACAGAATTCCTGTCCACTCTGCCAGCGTAAATTTACCAATGCTGTGGTGCTACAACATCACATTCGGATGCATCTAGGGGGTCAGTTGCCTCCAGAGGGGAATGAAGATCTGGTCCCGGGGGAAGAAGTTGATCAAATCGATAGTGTTACTCTGCCAAAGGCCATCCAGTCTCTTCCTCTTAACATGAGTACCAATGTAACTTCCTCTATTGCTGGAACACTTCAGTCAAGCATTGCTTCAGAAGTTAGCACATCACCAGGTACAGACCAACCAATGGAGACAGACAAAAATGCATGTGACACACCTGATAAGGAGCAAGTTCTTAGCAAGCAAGACCACACAAGCCCATCCACCAAGGATATCATGTCCGCTAACTCTTCCTCATTAGAAGATGACCCTAATAGTGATGGTCGCCACAGTGTTGTTGGTGCTTATGCCCTCACTGCTTTCAAATCTCAGCACAAGTTTCAGATGAATGATATTGTAAATAGCACTAGGGAAAGTGATGAGAACACTCCATTGTCCCTCTGTACCAGGTCCAGTTCTCAGGACATTTTGCCTAACAGCAGAGATTTCTTTGGACCATCTCACCATACAGTGATCAGTGACCCAAAATCCAACCTACAGTCAGCAGCTCTTGATCTGTCACCTGCACTCACACCACCCTCTAGCCCATCTCAACAGCTTAAACCAGAACTTAAAGCTTCACAGAAATCTACCCCTCCGAATGGAACTGGTCTGGAGCCTAAACAAAGCAAAGAAGATTTCCTTTCAGTTGCAAAAAGTGAATCTAATGCATCTATTGTAGAAGAAGAGGAGGGTGGGAACATGAAACCTGTGGATGCTCAGAAGTCTAATAGGGATGAAGGGGTTAACAAACTCACAGAGATGAACAATGAAAGTTGGGTTGAAGATGAAAAGGAGATTGTGAAGAGCAAACCAGATATCCCAGTAATTCCTCCACATCCCCCTCGTTCTGAAAAACCCTACAGCTGTACACAGTGTGGCAAGGAGTACACTAGCCGTAGCGGACTAAAGGTAAATTATTGGTTTGTTGTAGAAAATGTTATGAGAAATAGAAAATAATCATTATTTATAGTATATTGCACATATTTTCCCTGAGAAATAAACTGTTTGTGTGTGATCTGACTACAGGGGCACATGAAGACTCACAGTGGAGGGATGAGCAGCGGGATGAATGCTTCAGTTGTTGCTACACAGTCTTTAGAGGGAAATAATAAAGACTCTATAGAAGCAAATCCTTGTCAACCAGGTGGGAACCTGCAAGATGGCGTTAAAAATGATATGGAAAAGAGTTCTGAAAAACTGTCTTCAACAGAGACTACACTGACAGATGGTGAGGAGCCTGAGAACAGGGCCTAAGATGGAATAGAAATGTTTGTTTTCCAATTTTTAATCAGATGTTTTTTCTATTTTTGTGTTAGATGTAGCACAAATCTGTGACACTGTAGAATAATAGTCTGTTAACCTACTATTTTAGTGCCTTTGTTTAAGGGCAGTGTTGATGCACTCAAAAGTAAGTCCATATCGGATATCAGTATAAAGGTTGTTGATCACAATTTGGTAGTATTTGTCTGATCTAAATTCTGCTGGACAATTTGATGTTTTCTAGCATTAGTTCAAAGGCAACAAATTGAAGACAAAATATTTTACTTAAAATTTGATTGCTTTTCATAGCACATCATACCAAATCTGGGCTGATATTTTATGTATTTTTGCATAAAACTTGATCTACTACTACTACTACTTGATCTACACTTTCTATAGTCAAATTGGAATATATTGAATTAGGTCTGATAGCCTCTCTTTTCCAGGATCTCATCATGTCTGTGATTATTTGATGAATAGAATAATTTTTAAAGTACATGTTACTCTCAAATTTCACTAGTGTTACAATTAATATAGGTGCATGTATACACAATAATTTACCGAAATGATAATGAAGTTCTACCAAGGCTTGGTTAATTATGAGAACATGAGTAAAATTATGGCAAAAAATTCCATACAATGCTTATAAATTTTAAAAACATTACATATGCTGTATCTGCAAGCATTCTGATTTTATTAACTGGTCAGTTTACCTTTGATTTGTTTGTATGTTTTACCTGATCATTTACTGCCCTTTTTGAGTTACTCAAGAAGAGTTTTGTCCTTTGTTAGTGCATTGCACTAAAGCCTGTTCAGCCATGTTAGCTTTTAATGGTGTGTTCATAAACTGTTGTTTCTATTTTGTAGGAATAAAAGCCGAATGAAAGTAATGTCATTCAGACAAATACCTGAGTGGGATATTTTATGTTTGTATGAAGTTGAATTCAAACTTTTCAAGCATTGCCATCAATCGTACATGTTTTGTGTAACTGATTAATGTTCCCTAAATTGTAACTGAATTGAGGATGGTTAATTGACAGAAATTAAACAGACAGAATAATGATGACCATAACAGTCATTCTACTGTCTGTTTTATTTGACCGTGTTCTTGTGTTTTCCCAGCCTCAATCCTCTGTATGTCTGCCTCTGAGATCTTTTGTCTACTTTTATGCTCTCCTTTCAGAGTCTGTTTCCTTTCATATGGCTTAGATCACCAGATCTGTGGTGTGCATGTTGATGGGTGTATGTGTGTATTCTGTGTTCATGATTGTGTGTGTGTGTTTGTGTGTGCGAACTTGTTCACTGTGATTGAGTGTGCAGCTGTAGTCCCCCCCCCACCCACTCCCTCCTCTCCAACACCCTCTCGCTGTATCATACTTGCTTTCATATGCTCTCTCTTTCATTTTCTCTTTCATTCTCACCATTTCAGCCTCTTTCCATCCTTCCATCCTCCTCCCTATGTAATAGGTCTGTCACACAGGAAGCCCTAATCCCTACACAATGACCCACCTCACTCCCCCCCCCCCAATCTTCTCCGAACAGGCTGGGAGGGGGGGGTGGTTGGACAGTGGGGACCAACCCAGCCAGCTGTCCCCAAAATGCCTCCTAATCCTGCTTTTTGCAGAACCCTTGAAACCATGACAACTGGTAACCAAGGAGAGGAATGTTGAGGTTGAGAGGTACAAAGAGGCCAAAAAAAGGCATGTGTTAGAAGTTTGTCCACAGTTTTAGAAGCCACATGAGACACGTCTCAATCAAACATACAAGAAATTGCATAGTTCTTAATTAAAGCTGTAAGGTGACGCAATAAATTGATGAGGTATTAAATATATCAGGTGCACTATGTACATTTGCAGTCTGTGTCTGATATTTATCTGCTTAATGTTAACCGTGATTACAGTAAACTGTTTAATCAACCTTGGTGTCACCCATGTCCTATGTGGATCTATTTATAGCCACCCAAACCTTTATTATTTAAAAAAAAAAAAAAAAAGATTAAGTCTGTTAAGGCTTACAGTAAATAGGGGCAGTGTTCTAACAAATCTGGCCCTAACTTTCACCAACAACAGTAATAATGTCAATTTACAGTAACAGATTTAATTCACCATGGGAACTGTGACCTTTATTTACCTTTATTTAACAATAATCGCTTTGTCTTGATCAGGGAGAGTCTGATGACACAATTACATGCTCAAAACAGGAATACATCCTGGAAAGGGCAACAATCCATTGCAGGGCACTCTGACATTCATTTACTCAAATCTTTAAGCAATTAAAAGTAGCCAACCCACCTTTTTCATGCCTCAAGAGCTGGTAAGAGTGTCTGGAGGAAACCCATTGCAAACACAGGTGAAACATGGCACAATAAGGACTCTTCTCTGGCCTCCAGAACCTTGGTGTGGCACCCATACCACCTGCTGCACCCTTGTGCTGCCCTATAGATATTCAATCATGTATTCATTGTCTGCTTTACCAGCACTTTATCAGGGTTGTGGTGGGTCTGATTCATTAGGTAAAATGTAGAAAACACACTTGACAGATACATGACATGCCCAATAGATATAAACAGATAAATTTAAATTAATTTAATACCAGCTACATAAAAAGTGCACTAATTTATTTGTGTTCAGTACATGATTTATTCAGGATTGTGGTGGGTCCACCTTAAGTATGCTTTTGGGAGATAAGAAGGAAACCAACCAACGCAGAAACCAACCGACCCTTGTTTCCTGTACATTTTTATTGTTGTTACTGTAGCATAATGTTTTTGTTTTTTTACAACGTAAATGCTTGAAAGTAAAATAAAATAAAATATTTTCAATATTCAAAACTTTTCAATGGGTCAGGCCTTCCGTGAAAGGGGCCAGTGATAGCTCAGTGGTTAAGGTACTGGGCTAGTAAACAGAAGGTTGCTGGTTCAAGCCCCGCCACCACCAAGTTGCCACTGTTGGGTCCTTGAGCAAGGCCCTTAACTCTCAATTGCTCATCGTGTAAGTGGCTTTGGATAAAAGCATCTGGAAAATGTGAAATTTACATTTAGCAGACGCTTTTATCCAAAGCAACTTACACGATGAGCTGAACATGATGAGCAATTGAGGGTTAAGGGTCTTGCTCAGGGACCCAACGGTGGCAACTTGGTGGTGGCGGGGTTTGAACCGTCAACCTTCTGTTTACTAGTACAGTACCTTAACCACTGAACTGAAGGTAAAATGGAAACCAGTAAATGGACACCAGATGGAGCCAATGTTCCTTTGAGTTTGAGAAAACTATTTTTGCTGTTGAAGTGTACCACAGTCCTATTTTCAACGTTATACACTTACTTAGTCACTTTCTAAGCCTCTTATCATAATTAGGGTCTCTGGGGGTGCTGGAGCCTATCTCAGCTTTCAATGACCGCAAGGCACACAGATACACCATGGACAGGACGCCAGTCCATCACAGGGCTGACACACAAACATGACATTTTTGTGCCCTTGTTGTGTGTCAACAACACTAAAACTATCAAATAAGCAAAATGCTGAGAAAAAAAAATACATATTTACATAGGTGACACATTTGTGCACAATATTAAATGAAAAAATTATACAATTTAACCATTTTATTTTTTTGGTACTTGGAACACCCTATTCGTCTTTCACCCGTATGGGTCAAAGATGAGACATAACTTTTTAGTGTCCCCACTTGATAAATAATATACAATTATTTTAATATAAGTGGATATACCTTCAATCTACTCCATTTGTACATGTTTACTGAAACTTAAAGTAATTTGTACAGAAAATGTATGATTTTTGAAAAAATAACCCTTGAAACCCCCAAAATGTCATTCAGTGCAACGGTCCCCCTATCTCTTTATGTAATAAAACATTAAGAAAAAACTAATTAATCTTAAGTAAAACTTAAAATTTACTGCTTTGGCATAATTGTACAAATGTCATGTGTGACATATTAAATAATATTCAATCAGATGTGTTTTTTAATATTAATAATATTCAGGACACTTTCAGTCCCCATTTTCCCAATCTTCAGTTGTCATTCAGTACAACGTTAATAAAAAGCCTTATTTTAATATGCAATCAAGCTACTGCAGTCATGTGACCAATTATAACAACAAAAGAAGACTCCTGGGGACCCTTCAGCACACACACAAAGGTCAATGCATTTAACATTATTTGATAAAAATGTCTTTTTACTGACATAGTACATTAAAGAACAAAACTAAGTGTCATTCAGTACAACACAGAAAACGTAATATTACGGTTACTCTTGTAAACAAACAAGGTTATTAACATTTAAATGTGAATATGTGTAGAAATGTCTTTGAGTTAAGGTCAATGTTAGCTTTGGCTAACCACTGGGATAACTGTAAAATGTGCTAAAGTAAAATTTCTGTCATTCAGTACAACATAATTTCGCTGTTGCACTAAATTGACAATGACATTGTTATACTGACTTTTTAATGTTTTAAAATTATTTTTTAAAGCAAAATTGAAACAGAAATTTCTTTGTGTGGCCAAATCCACCTGATGAAATTTACTACCTTAAGTCTGATGTCAAAATCATAATCGCAGAACCAAAGCCATGTACAGCAAGAACCTCAAGGTTAACAACAAAAGATAAAATGTGACTTCAAATGGTTTTCACTGCTGAATGAATTTAGATTTACTGCAGCAATTTTTTCACGTTATGACACAAATTCCACACTTCCACACTGTTCTGGTGCCTTACAAGTTGTTATGATGGCTTCATTAGCTATGTTTTAATATTAAAATGCTTTATGAATATATTGAAATGCTTTAACAGCAACCATTTTTTCATGCTATGACAGGACTTCAAATGATCTTGTTACATCACTTTTATGCAAGTTTCTTGTTTTATTTCAGAATAAAGTTTAAGTTTTTGATTGCCTTACTTTTTTCATGATGTAGTTTGTTTGTTTGTTTATTAGGATTTTAACGTCATGTTTTACACTTTCGGTTACATTATTGACAGGAAACGTTGCTTTATCTTCACACAAGGTTCATTAGTTCACAAGGCTTTATCAAACACAGTCATGGACAATTTAGTGCGTCCAATTCACCTCACTTGCATGTTTTTGGACTGTGGGAGGAAACCGGAGCCCCCGGAGTAAACCCACGCAGACACGGGGAGAACATGCAAACTCATGATGTAGTAATATTATAACACATACAGTGTATCACAAAAGTGAGTACACCCCTCACATTTCTGCAGATATTTAAGTATATCTTTTCATGGGACAACACTGACAAAATGACACTTTGACACAATGAAAAGTAGTCTGTGTGCAGCTTATATAACAGTGTAAATTTATTCTTCCCTCAAAATAACTCAATATACAGCCATTAATGTCTAAACCACCGGCAACAAAAGTGAGTACACCCCTAAGAGACTACACCCCTAAATGTCCAAATTGAGCACTGCTTGTCATTTTCCCTCCAAAATGTCATGTGACTCGTTAGTGTTACTAGGTCTCAGGTGTGCATAGGGAGCAGGTGTGTTCAATTTAGTAGTACAGCTCTCACACTCTCTCATACTGGTCACTGAAAGTTCCAACATGGCACCTCATGGCAAAGAACTCTCTGAGGATCTTAAAAGACGAATTGTTGCGCTACATGAAGATGGCCAAGGCTACAAGAAGATTGCCAACACCCTGAAACTGAGCTTCAGCACAGTGGCCAAGATCATCCAGCGTTTTAAAAGAGCAGGGTCCACTCAGAACAGACCTCGCGTTGGTCGTCCAAAGAAGCTGAGTGCACGTGCTCAGCGTCACATCCAACTGCTGTCTTTGAAAGATAGGCGCAGGAGTGCTGTCAGCATTGCTGCAGAGATTGAAAAGGTGGGGGGTCAGTCTGTCAGTGCTCAGACCATACGCCGCACACTACATCAAATTGGTCTGCATGGCTGTCACCCCAGAAGGAAGCCTCTTCTGAAGTCTCTACACAAGAAAGCCTGCAAGCAGTTTGCTGAAGACATGTCAACAAAGGACATGGATTACTGGAACCATGTCCTATAGTCTGATGAGACCAAGATTAATTTGTTTGGTTCAGATGGTCTCAAGCATGTGTGGCGGCAATCAGGTGAGGAGTACAAAGATAAGTGTGTCATGCCTACAGTCAAGCATGGTGGTGGGAATGCCATGGTCTGGGGCTGCATGAGTGCAGCAGGTGTTGGGGAGTTACATTTCATTGAGGGACACATGAACTCCAATATGTACTGTGAAATACTGAAGCAGAGCATGATCCCCTCCCTCCGGAAACTGGGTCGCAGGGCAGTGTTCCAGCATGATAATGACCCCAAACACACCTCTAAGACGACCACTGCTTTATTGAAGAGGCTGAGGGTAAAGGTGATGGACTGGCCAAGCATGTCTCCAGACCTAAACCCAATAGAACATCTTTGGGGCATCCTCAAGCGGAAGGTGGAGGAGCGCAAAGTCTCGAATATCCGCCAGCTCTGTGATGTCGTCATGGAGGAGTGGAAAAGCATTCCAGTGGCAACCTGTGAAGCTCTGGTAAACTCCATGCCCAGGAGAGTTAAGGCAGTTCTGGGAAATAATGGTGGCCACACAAAATATTGACACTTCAGGAACTTTCACTAAGGGGTGTACTCACTTTTGTTGCCGGTTGTTTAGACATTAATGGCTGTATATTGAGTTATTTTGAGGGAAGAATAAATTTACACTGTTATATAAGCTGCACACAGACTACTTTTCATTGTGTCAAAGTGTCATTTTGTCAGTGTTGTCCCATGAAAAGATATACTTAAATATCTGCAGAAATGTGAGGGGTGTACTCACTTTTGTGATACACTGTACTTGCCACTGGTGTGGCATATTTTCATTCTACTGCTGCTACTTTAATCAATAAAGAACTTAAAAACAAATTAAGTCATGAATATTCTGATGTAACAGGATAATTTGGAGTATGTCATTTAGTGCAGCATAAAATCATCATACAGTGCAACAAAAACATTTGCTTAAAATAACTGTAATAAGTAATTATTATAATTTTTTTTCATGTGAATGCAAGAGAATCCAGGCCTGCTTCATAGAAAACAGAGTTTGATTAGGTTTCAAATAGAATAGAATGTGTAGCAAAAACATCTTGTATACAAATAAACAAAATCCCAAGACGCATTAGAGTACAAACAATGCACAGAAAATTCAAAACTGAGTAAGTACAGTTTCTTCTGAGGTTTTCAATCTTTTGTAAGAGATATACTAAACTTATACATTTGAAATGGCTAAGATTGTTCCTTGTGTGTGTATTTTTATTATTATTATTTATTTATTATTAAATGAAAAAATTATACAATTTAACCATTTTATTTTTTTGGTACTTGGAACACCCTGTTCGTCTTTCACCCATTCACACCTTAACACACACCCACACACACCTAAGGGCAGTTGTACTGACTACATGTTTTTGGAGCATCCCGGAGGAAACCCACACAGACATGGGAGAACATGCAAACTCCACACAGAAAGGACACAGACTGCTCCACCTGGGAATCAAACCCAGGACCTTCACCACTGTGTCGCCCACAATTATACAATTAAATACAATAATTAACCATGAGTTCTGCTGGGCCATAATACAATTTTATTCAGCCTAATGAAACATAATGTTAAAAAACTTTTGGGGTTTTTTGTAATTTGAATTATTATTACAATAGTTTTTTTTTTAAATACATTTTAGCTACAGATGTAAAAAAAAAAACAAAGTCCCAGCAAGCACAAACAGTATGTGGACATATTTTATTTACAGCCACTAATTTGACATTTGCAAATTGTAGTTAAAAAGTCAAAACACTTCTGAACACTGTATGGCATTCGGCTAAGCTAACTTAGCTATCACTAACTAGGGTAACTATAATGTGATTTGTTGATTTAGCCAAAACCAACAAAATGTAACCAACAAACAGTATTTTAATTGTTGTCAGCTAAAAATAAGTACTAATACTGTCAGCTTTTTTGTTTGTATTTGTAATTTTTTTTTAGCTTTGATGACACCCAAATTGTAAGTCTTGCTTTAATACATTTTCATAAGCCGAACTTAAATAAAATAATAAAAAAGGTTCTGATAACTTAATTAAATATGTTGGCAACTTAATTTCTTAACACATTTGTTTGATTTTCCTTACAATATTATGTTGCAATCAGTATCAGTGTGACCTTTTCGTCTTGCCTCAAACTAGTATATTTTTACAACTCAAATACAGTATAATAATATGTATGATTTTAATATATTGTGTATATAGTGTGTGTTGTGCTGGTATGAGTGGATAAGACACAGCAGCGCTGATGGAGTTTTTAAACACCTCACTGTCACTGCTGGACTGAGAATAGTCCACCAACCAAAAATATCCAGCCAACAGCGTCCCATGGGCGGCGTCCTGTGACCACTGATAAAGGTCTAGAAGATGACCAACTCAAACAGCAACAATAAATGAATGATCGTCTCTGACTTTACATCTACAAGGTGAACCAACTAGGTGAGAGTGTCTAACAGAATGGACAGTGAGTGGAAACGGCGTTTAAAAACTCCAGCAGCGCTTCTGTGTCTGATCCACTCATACCAGCACAACAAACACTAACACACCACCACCATGTCAGTGTCACTGAAGTGCTGAGAATGATCCACCACCTAAATAATACCTACTCTGTAGTGGTCCTAAGGGGGTTCTGACCATTGAAGAACAGGGTGAAAGCAGGCTAAAAAGGTATGTAGAGAAACAGATGGACTACAGTCAGTAATTGCAGAACTACAAAGTGCTTCTATATGATAAGTGGATAAGTGAAACTAATAAATTGGACAGCGAGTGTAGAAACAAGGTGGTGGTTTTAATGTTATGGCTGATCAGTGTATATATTACATCAGAAACTAAATTTTAATAGTTCTTTAATTCTGTTATATTAAACCAGAATAGCAATGTATATGCATGTGGTTTTATTGTTCTTTCTTTATTGTTTATAGCCTAGCTACAGATATGAAAAAAGACAAAGCACATACTGTAATGCATTATTTATTCATTTATTTGTTTGTTTTCATACCCTGTAAGGAAAATGCCAAGCAGACACATTTCTATTTAGTTATATTAATAGAAATTAAAGTATGTATGTATGTCTATTTGGTTATTATAAATTATATCAAGGGTTTAATTTTTTTTTTTTACCTCTGGTTTGTCTTTGAGAAATGTGGCATGTCCTCACCTGGCATGTTCAAGTGAATTGCCTACTTATGTGTGAGTGAGAGAGTGAGTGTGTAAATGTCTCTGTGGTGTTTTGCTCCTTGGTCGCACATACTGACCCTGACCAGGGAGAATGAATGAATGAATGAAAAGCATATAATGATCCATCACGTTTGTCACAGATTGAGAAATTGCGGGTAGTGTGAGCTGTAAAGCAGAAGTGTGTCAGCTGATCAGCTGTCAGTGCATTTTACACATCAGCAGGGCCTTAACCACACCGAGAGAGAGAGAGAGAGAGAGAGAGAGCTGTACACGAAACGAAATCTACTATCGTTAACCTGAACTGTATCATTCACTTTGTTCTCAGTGAATGTAAATGACATTAACGAAGACATTAAGAGCTCATTCTTACTGCAATAACACAAAGAAGCTTATTCCTGCTTATTCCTGCTTATTCCCGTTATTCACCTGAGAGAGAAAGGTAAGCTAACACAACACAAAGCCTTGTTCTCTTCACTCACAGCGCGCTACACAAACATGTAGGTTACTTATTATGAGGAGAATGTTACTGCTCACATTAATTCGGTTTAACAGGTGACATGTCAAACACCTATCACTATTATTACTAAAGATTATGATTTAACTTTCTACCACTTTACGGTTTATAGTGATTAATCTGAGATTTAAAAATCATCAAAACATTTATACTGGATGCTGGTGGTATTGTAATAGTCTGTAATCATCACTGATGCTAATGTTTGGTTTTGATTTATGTATGAATTAATATTAAAATAAATCGTCATGTTGAAATTTTGTTTAAAAACGTGACCTGTAACTGATTAACTGTAAACCCCTAATGTTTAATAGAAACCACTAGGCCACTAAACATAAAACAATGATACTTTGTTCAACATGTTGCTTATGTAGCCTAGAAGTTATGAATGAGATTAAAATCTCAACTAAAGTGTGCAAATTAGTACATTTCAGGTTTCTTCTCAGGTGTATTAGTTTAATTATATTTGTGAAAACCAGAAGTTGACAATAAAAGGGTTAGTGTTTACTTCAAATTGTGTAAAAATATCAAAAAACAGTTTCTACTGGTTCTGTTGTTTCTCTTATGGTTCATAACAAGTAATAACACAGATTTTGCTTTACATTTGTATTGCTATTGCTTTGTAAAAGACCCCAGATCTGATGGTGTCTCTACCATCTACAAATGACTTGCACATTTATTTTAATCGTTGTCTAGTAGAATTGTAATGTCCCACAGTAAGCAAGTGTTCTTGTGTGGTAGCAGGATAACGTGTGTGTGTTATTCACCTCTAAATTGGAGGTCAGAGACAATTCACAAAAGTATAATAGAGGTCTATCAGCCATATATTTTAGATATACCAAGTAAAGCTGAGGTGAAAATTTAAATACAAATTCAAATACACTCAATTAATTTCATGTTAATTGTGAATATTCCATTCCTATCACTGAATGATTCACTGAATATTCAAGTACGGATGGACTTTTGGGAACAAATACAGCTATATTATGGTAATAACGGTTTATAAAATGAACAAATCTATATGAACATATTTATAAATAAACATATGATTAGATTACATAGCCTACTAGATTGATTTATTTCTATATGGAATATTAATAGACAATGTTTATTATTAAAAAAAAACAAGTCCTATGGCTTTAATGGAACTTAGACCTCCAGTGGCAATTGAATATTGCCTGTAAGTCACGTAGTATTAACCTTCTCATCAACACTTTCATCAACCTATGTGGCCTTGCACAAAATGTAATCTTAAATCAGTTAGCAGTTAGCATGTTTTATACCTGGTTTCTAAGAGAGCTTATCAGTGGTGACTGGACCTTGCCCTCACTCAGGTTCACAAGATCTCTGGAAACAACAGCTCTCATTCCTTTTATCCTCGCCGTGGAGGCCTTACCAGATCACCTTCAGCTGTGTAATGCATTTCCTCTTGTCTTTTTTTGTAAAATGCCATGTAATTTGACTTAATTAAGAAGTTTTGTCATGCTCAGCTATTTGTGCACTTAAACTGAATAAGAAGGCATTGTCAGCATCTTGCTTAACAAAGTTCAGCTATATTTCTATTAATGATCCACTTTCAATTAAGTACTCCCTCTGCTAATAGCATGATTTATTAAAATTTTTTTAATTAGGAAGTAGTTAAATTTGGATTTTTGTTTGTGTCGAAATGTATTAGAACTTCATGGCATCTCCACTATAATCCTATAAAGCCAGTGAACTGTGGTAAACGTGTGACTTTTCAGCTTTTTCTTTTGGTCATCCTTTATGAATGCATGTGCTGTGCTAAAAGAGAAGCAAAAGCATGGACATTATCTGCAAGATTAATCTAGTCATCATTATTCACCCAAAGAACATAATTTGGCCTGTCAAATGTATGACACTTTAGTTACTTATTAAGTAATTAATTAACACACAGCTCATCTAGTGCAGAGCTAGCCAGAATTTGTTTATATTAAATCTATTTTTCATAATACATTTTCACTAACCACTTCATCCCAATCATGGCTGTGGCAGGTACAATGCCGCCGTAAGTGGCAGTGGTAGCGGTTAAGGTACTGGACTAGTAACCAGGAGGTTGCTGGTTCAAGCCTCACCACCGCCAAGTTGCCACTGTTGGGCCCCTGAGCAAGGCCCTTAACCCTCAATTGCTCAAAAAATTGTGTTCAGTCATAATTGTAAGTCGCTTTGGATACAAGCGTCTGCCAAATGCTGAAAATGTAAATGTAAGTCTAATGTTTAGGTAATAATACCAAGAACCTGTTTAGGATACGTTGAGTGAATGAATGAATAAATGAATGAATGACAAGTAAAAATCAGTAAATAACCAAGGTGTTACATACATTGGACTCATTCTTTACATGAACTTTACCCCATTTAGACTTGATGTAAATATCACCTAAATATGTTTTTAATCATTTGTATACTGGATTATAGGTAAAAAACATTTGACTTAGAATAATAATTCAAACATGATGTTGCAGTGTTTGAATAAACTAAGAATTAATATTATGTTTACTGAGTTTATGCTGAAATGTCTTCCTGTAAAATCAAACTATTAATTGCTACAACTTTAAATAATTCACAATGATTCTGAACACATAAGCAAAGTAAAGATTATTTTTACATAATTATACAATGTAAATGTGCTTTAAGTATGTTGTGCATGTTAGATCAGGTTGAGTAAAGCCTACTCTGTTTTCCTATTCTCCATTCAGCATTATTCTCTCCAAGGCCATCTGTTTACTTTCTTTGAAAAAGCCATTTAGCCAAGCCGCTAATGCCTAGCTAATAGCCATCTGCAAGATCAAAAAGCAATGTGTGTGCAATGTGGGCTTTTTGTTAGATTGTGTGTTTGTACTAACCACCATTTCTCCACATCTCCTCAGATGACACCTCAAGATGGTTAACTTGGATATAATCTGACTGAACTCTTTTATAGTGACTGACAGACACTTGGTACACTAAGTGTAACAATCATCTCCCTTTTTTTTGTCCATCGATTTAATGCCAAAATGACCACCTACAGTCCTGCTCCAACGCAAGAGTCCTCTGCAGAGGTAACCAATGACAACCGAAAGTCAAGCGGGTCTCAGGAGTCAATGAAACTAAAAAAAGAGATCTCACTAATCAATGGTGTCTGCCTTATTGTGGGCAACATGATTGGCTCGGGCATCTTTGTCTCACCTAAGGGTGTGCTTATTTACAGCGCCTCATATGGATTGTCATTAGTTGTGTGGACTATTGGTGGAATTTTCTCAATATTTGGGGCCTTGTGCTACGCTGAACTGGGAACCACTATCACCAAGTCTGGTGCCAGTTATGCCTACATCCTGGAGGCCTTTGGAGGGTTTCTGGCTTTTATCCGTTTGTGGACATCCCTACTCATCATAGAGCCCACCAGCCAGGCGGTGATAGCGATAACCTTTTCCAACTACATGGTGCAACCGATCTTCCCTACCTGCATCGCACCCTATGTGGCCAATCGCCTGTTAGCTGCAGCCTGCATATGTGAGTAAATGTGTGTGCTTGTATGCATGTGTTAAGAGCAAGATAATGTGTTAAATGTCATTTTATAAGAAGTTTATTTTTAAGTGTTGAGATTTTCCTATATTTCCTTCATTTATCTTTACAGAATTACCCAATATATGTGACATATTGATGTCTACAATGTTTTAGCACTATTCCACAATCTCTTTATACCAAATATAATCTCATATTCTCAATATTCTCATATTCACTTGCTGCTTGTACCACCCCCGTCACTGTCACTGTTGTCGGATGTATTGCTTGCTGTGCTGTCAAGAGTTTCATCATACCAGAGTACTGCAAAGACGATTGTACATCAGGTTCTCCCTCAGCCCAGTCACTTTTTGAGTGACTGTTGGATTTATCATATCTCACTGACCAAGCTGCTAAACTTTAGGAAGGTTCAAGTTTGTGCCAAGTTTCTTCCATTTGAAAATGATTAATATTATTAAAATTGTACACTGTGATATTGGGAATCTTTACATTTTTTATATCCTTGCCCCAATCTATGCCTTGCCCCAATTTCTTGTGAAGATCCACAGACTTATGTCTTATTTTAGTCCAGATAATGCAGTATAAATTGTGGAATCTTGTAGACCAACATCTAATAGGTGGACTTAAATTAGGTTCTAGACACATCTCAAGGATAGATACAGCAAAGTATTTTAGGTCACACAAAGAGATTTCAGTTTTTGATTTTTAATTGATTTTTGTTTTCATTATTATGGGTAAATACAGGGGTTGGACAAAATAACTGAAACACCTGTCATTTTAGTGTGGGAGGTTTCATGGCTAAATTGGACCAGTCTGGTGGCCAATCTTCATTAATTGCACAATGCACCAGTAAGAGCAGAGTGTGAAGATTCAATTAGCAGGGTAAGAGCACAGTTTTGCTCAAAATATTGCAATGCACACAACATTATGGGTGACATACCAGAGTTCAAAAGTCTTGCTGGCGCATCTGTGACCAAGACAGCAAGTCTTTGTGATGTATCAAGAGCCACGGTATCCAGGGTAATGTCAGCATACCACCAAGAAGGACAAACCACATCCAACAGGATTAACTGTGGATGCAAGAGGAAGCTGTCTGAAAGGGATGTTCGGGTGCTAACCCGGATTGTATCCAAAAAACATAAAACCACGGCTGCCCAAATCACGGCAGAATTAAATGTGCACCTCAACTCTCCTGTTTCCACCAGAACTGTCCGTCGGGAGCTCCACAGGGTCGATATACACGGCCGGGCTGCTATAGCCAAACCTTTGGTCACTCGTGCCAATGCCAAACGTCGGTTTCAATGGTGCAAGGAGCGCAAATCTTGGGCTGTGGACAATGTGAACCATGTATTGTTCTCTGATGAGTCCACCTTTACTGTTTTCCCCACATCCGGGAGAGTTACGGTGTGGAGAAGCCCCAAAGAAGCGTACCACCCAGACTGTTGCATGCCCAGAGTGAAGCATGGGGGTGGATCAGTGATGGTTTGGGCTGCCATATCATGGCATTCCCTTGGCCCAATACTTGTGCTAGATGGGCACGTCACTGCCAAGGACTACCGAACCATTCTGGAGGACCATGTGCATCCAATGGCGGTGCCGTGTATCAGGATGACAATGCACCAATACACACAGCAAGACTGGTGAAAGATTGGTTTGATGAACATGAAAGTGAAGTTGAACATCTCCCATGGCCTGCACAGTCACCAGATCTAAATATTATTGAGCCACTTTGGGGTGTTTTGGAGAAGCGAGTCAGGAAACGTTTTCCTCCACCAGCATCACGTAGTGACCTGGCCACTATCCTGCAAGAAGAATGGCTTAAAATCCCTCTGACCACTGTGCAGGACTTGTATATGTCATTTCCAAGACGAATTGATGCTGTATTGGCCGCAAAAGGAGGCCCTACACCATACTAATAAATTATTGTGGTCTAAAACCAGGTGTTTCAGTTATTTTGTCCAACCCCTGTAAGTGTACATTGATAAATGAAAATGGTAATTATCTGCAGTCAAAATTAAATCCCCAACAAAATAGTGAATGCAAAAGTCAAGGGATCGGAATACTTTCTGAAACAATAGACATAATTACATCACTAGTGATATACGGTAACCTGGTGAGAACTCTGTTTTGGAATTTTGAGATTTTGTCGACTAAATTGACTGGATATGTAGTAACCACGTGGGAGAACAAAGGAATTTGATTAAAGTGTCATACCTTACACACCCCACACACACTTTTCAGTCAGTTTCAGGGTGAAATTCCATTCAATCCAGAATCATTAATGACAGCTTTTAGAGTATTTTAGTTGCATGCATGTGTATGTGTCTCTGTTGTACATTTTGTTTGTATGTTTACATTATCAGGCATAGCATGCCATGTTTAAGAGGAAGAAAATATAAAGGGGTAGTGAGAGAAATGTGATTACTAATGACTTGCTGAGGTGTGCTGCAGAAAAGAGGAACAGAAGAACTAAAGATGACTTAACGCTTACGTTTGCACTGACTGTGATAATACTGAATAAGATCGTTGGTACTTTAAAGCCAATATAACATCTTCAATAATACTTTAGAATAGTGTTAAAATTCTAACAAAATGAAAGGAAGTTGTGATAGGATAGTACAAGGGACAGTAAAGACAGGAAGCGGACAGAATTAGGAGAGAGGAAATGGACAGGGGGCAATCATATCACGTGTGTGCATGACTTTGGCTGGTAACAAACAAGTGATTTACCCACCAAAACCTTATGTGTATGTGATTGTTGTGCAGTATTGAATATGAATTGAATTGAATGTCATTTGTCTATTTAAATGACTGTCCTATTTTAATCTTAACATGGTCATGTTTGGATTATTTAGCAGTCTTTAGTGCATGTATGGCCTACTGAATGATTACCAGAACATAGGCTCAAAGGGGCAGTATCACATCTTAAGTCAGTTTAATATGATTATATATGCCTTGAATTTTGGTCATATTAACTATGTTCATACAGAGACAGACTAACAGTCATATTTACAGTTGCATACATGATGTTTATCTCATTGCCACCCACCTGACGAATTATACACATGAGCCTATAATATGAATTACTTTATGTAATTTTTATGCCTGGTCTTATTGAAAAACATGTTAACTGTTAGTGTAGTAGTCATTTAGATTTACAAGCAATGCACTGTACAGTATTGTGAAAAACTTATTTGTCCCTCACCTGACTTCTTCTATATTTGCTCATTTGTTACATTAAAAATGTAAATGTTGTAGATCTGCCAACTAATTTTAATATAACACAAGTAAATATAAATTCAGTGTTTAAAAACAATTCCATTTATTGAAGAATTAGAATGGATTGTTCTATAGTGAGTTGAAGGTTAATAAATATTTTTTGCAATGCCACGTTGTTGTTATGTCTTGTAGAGAACGATAAGGTCAGAAATACTGTAAAACTTGTGTGTGCCAGTGTATTCTGATATAAACTATATTATGTCCCTGTCCCACCCTTTTACAACTCCTCCCCTGCGTTTCTCCTCACACCGTATCTTGCGTTCTCATTGGCTGATCGACATAGCGCTCATTTGCTAGTTGTGCGATTCAGATCCAGATATTTGACATGCTAGAAATCTCACTTCGGTCGGCGAGCACTCGGCAAGCTGCTCGGATCGAGTTGTTGAGTAGTTCACACTTAGCGATTGAGAGCCGAATTTCAATCGCCAAGCGAACGCAGAGTTCCTCCCGAGCTGGCAAATCTAGTGCCGACCAGTCGCAGAGCGAAAATCAGGGCAAAAATCGTGTAGTGTGAACTAGGCATTAAGGGCTGTGTGACCTTTTCCAGACTGGTAGATTGTAATGACTGTTTCACTTTTGTATTGGAATCTTTAGAATATTCCATCATATGCTGCTTTTTAAGACCCTCTATCATGCCAGGGTATGGCTATTGAAATTAAGCCCTATAGTCAAGTACATTTGGTTGACTGGTTGATTTAGTAGCTAGGGGAATAATTGCTTTTAATTAAAGCTGCTAAATCAACCAGTAAACCAAACTGAACCTGTATGCTTGAATAGGATTTTTCCATTAACAAATAAAATCATTATTTGGGAGGGACAAATGCTTATATTACAGCAGTTTAGCCTATAACCAGGTATATGCCCAAGCCCAACCCTTAGAGAAGTTTATTACCGTATGAATACAACTTGGCAGAAGTGCGTCTGTAAGTAACTTTATTTTAGATGAGTTCAACTGTGAGTCACATACACAGATACAAATTTTAGGATGTGAATGTGCTGATAGTCAACAGGTAAAGTCCTCCACATTAAGACTCTGACCCTTGGCCTAATGACAACTCAGCATATGAAGAAAGAGAGATAGAAGGAAAGAGTGAGACAGAGAAAGCAAAGGGCACCACTTTTCCTAGAGCACACATGTTTTCTCACATGCACAGTTTCTTCTCTGCTAAGGGAACTGTTTGAGGTCTTGTTCCCAGGTCAGGGGAGATTAATATTTATCTCTCCACAGTAAGCTCGAACTACATTTCACATACAGTGAAACAAAGAAAAGAGATTAAACATTACTTAACATTGCCCAGCTTTGCTTAATTTAGGCTCTTACATTCCTAATTAAGTAGTAAACACACATTAAACATCAGCTAAAAACGATCAGCTAGTTAATGGAGCAATGCTGAGACAGTGTGTTCTGTCATTTTACAAGTCTGTATCAGATAGAGCGGAGATGGAAATAAAGCATTTCTCCAGAGGATATGTGTGTGTTAATTATGCCTAAGTAAACAATAAGAATAATGATTACAAATCATAAGAGTATTACAAATGAACACTTTATATGCACTTAAAGGAATAAACACTGATAACAGTGAAGAAAGATTAGATGGAGTTAAAACAGGACAGATATAAAATGCTGATAAGATAGACTCTGAATGGTGAGTCATATTTTGAAGGACAGAAGGAGGGTTCACTGTGTGGGAAAAAAAAAATCACTTTTTAGTTGGTCAGCAGGCCAGGGGTCTTCACTTTCCAAATATCAGCCAGTAAGAAAAGATTTTAACACTTTGTTTTTTTTCTTCACTGAGTATTGAGTTTTACCCTTCAGGGCTATCAAAAAACCGATAGCTATTGACGTGTGCAAAAAAACAACAACAAAAAACCAACGCATAATTTTGGTTTAACTGATACTATAAGGTAGTCATGGTAGTCAAAATAAAGCAGTGTGATAGCTGAGGATCATAATACCAGTGGTCTGTTTTTGTCAGACAAATTTTTTTTTTTATTATTATTTTTTTTTTTAATGCATTATCCCCTTTTTCTCCTGACTTTAGTGCATTCATTTGCAGATATCTGTATCACACTGAGCAAAATTTGGCCTAAATATACATATAGTAATAAAAAATTTTCTTTTTCTTTTTATAATACTGTGATGCTACAATTTTAGTAATATAGAACAAATCTTTAATGGTTAATATGGGGACAGTGGTAGCCTAGTGGGTAGAGCTTTGGGCTATCAACTGAAAGGTTGAGAGTTTGAATCCCAGCTCTGCCATGCAGCCACAGTTGGGCCCTTGAGCAAGGCCCTTAACCCTCTCTGCTCCAGGGGCGCCGTACAATGAATCTGCGCTTTGAACCCAGCTTCCAAACAAGCTGGAATAAGCAAAGAAAGAATTTCATTCTACTGTACACCTGTATATGTATAAATGACAAATAAAGGCGTTTTATTCTATTCTATTCTATTCTACTCTATTATATGGTAAGGTAAATATTCTAAACTTTAAAACAGCATCTCGTCTGTCTGTATGCAAACTATAGTTGTTAAGATTTTTATTTTAAATAAAAAATTTAGTAACGTTTGTACTTGCTGGCAGGTCTGTAGAGTTTGAAAGGCTAATTCCAACATTTATGAGTAATCACTATGTAGATAACAGTGTAAAACACTTACAGCACTGATAAATTCACAGAAATCACAGTTTCTATCTCTGCTTCTCTGTTTGAAGTGCTGCTCTCAGCTTTACTGTTTTTTTTTTTCACTCCCTGAAAAACAGCCAGCAGGATTGCCAATGTCAGCAGCCCCACTTCCTTAAACCAAGCAGGCTACCTTACAAAAAACACATACATAAGCACCACACACACACACACACACACACACACACACACACACACACACTCACACACACACACACACACACACACACACACACACACACACACACACACACTACATACACCGATCAGCCATAACATTAAAACCACCTCCTTGTTTCTACACCCACTGTCCATTTGATCAGCTCCACTGACCATATAGAAGCACTTTGTAGTTCTATAATTGCTGACTGTAGTTCATCTGTTTCTCTACATACATTTTTAGCCTGCTTTCACCCGGTTCTTCAATGGTCAGGACCCCCACAGGACCACTACAGAGTAGGTATTATTTAGGTGGTGGATCATTCTCAGCACTGCAGTGACACTGACATGGTGGTGGTGTGTTAGTGTGTGTTGTGCTGGTATGAGTGGATCAGGCACAGCAGTGCTGCTGGAGTTTTTAAATACCGTGTCCACTCTATTAGACACTCCTACCTAGTTGGTCCACCTTGTAGATGTAAAGTCAGAGACGATCTCTCATCTATTGCTGCTGTTTGAGTTGGTCACAGGGCACTGGTGGCTGGATATTTTTGGTTGGTGGACTATTCTTAGTCCAGCAGTGACAGTGAGGTGTGTAAAAACTCCAGCAGCATTGCTGTGTCTGATCCACTCGTACCAGCACAACACACACTAACACACCACCACCATGTTAGTGTCACTGCAGTGCTGAGAATGATCCACCACCCAAATAATACCTACTCTGTAGTGGTCCTGTGGGGGTCTTGACCATTGAAGAACAGCATGAAAGGGGGCTAAAAAGCATGCAGAGAAACAGATGGACGGACTTCAGTCAGTCATTGTAGAACTACTAAGTGCTTCTATATAGTTTCCTTTGCTCTGTATAAATTTGCCCCATTGTCAATTATCTAAGCTACACAATTAATTCCTTAATATTTTCACAGTTTAGTAAACACAGTGGTGAAACAGGTAGTGTTGTGGATGCCATGAGTTCTGGGGATCTGGGTTTGAATCTTGTATCCAGTCACTGTCTGTGAGGAGTTTGGAATCTGGTGTTTCCTTCCACCTTCCTTCCACAAAACCATAGATGGTTGAATGTAATGCCCGTTATACGTCTTACTTGACCGATGTAATTGTGATTTAAAAAATTACTAAACATCAGTCTCTGATTATTATGATTATTCCATGGTAAGCACAGTGTCACAGCAAGCAATCTACCTGGGTCATTTTCCTTTTTAGAATACTGAAACCTGGGGCCCTTGCATCCCCAACCCATCCTAGTGCATCTAGTTTGTTTAACAGACAGCAACATTGTGACTGAACCTAGTTACATTATAATTATTTCTAAGATGATAAATGAATGAACATATTCTGTAGGTTTGCTTATCTTTGTGAACTCTGCCTGTTTTTTTCTGTTCATTCATTCATTCACATTCAGTAAGCTCTTTATGGTCAGGATGGTTATGCTTAAACTGTTAATACAAATGCAAGTATTTGTATCTGTGATTATATTTGTGATTTGTGGTATGTGATAATTTTAAAGATTATATCTAAATACAATTATTTTAGGTTTGCTGACTTTTGTCAACTGTGCCTACGTGAAGTGGGGGACTCGTGTACAAGACTTTTTCACCTATGCTAAAGTCATCGCTTTGATTGCTGTCATCATTACTGGACTGGTCAAGATCTTCCAGGGTAAGGATGTCATTTAGTAATTATTCATTAACTAGCAGCATTAACTGTACACATTGTAAATGCAAAGGCTTAAAGGTTAATGTATGTGTGTCTGCACCTGTTTATTGAAGGTTATACACAGAATTTTGAGGGGCTGTTTGAGGGTTCGACCCGAGACCCAGGTGATGTGGCTCTGGCTCTGTACTCAGCTCTGTTCTCCTACTCTGGCTGGGACACCCTTAACTTCGTCACAGAGGAGATCAAAAACCCTGAGAGGTTAGAGGAAGCCTAAACTTTATACAGGCTTTTTGTACTATTGTTTTTATAAATGAAACAACCACTTAGTGATGTACAGTGGAATCAGAAAGTATTCAGACCCCTAATGTCAAAGGAAAATGTTTTTTAAAACACTTAGAACAGTCGTCTTGGAGTCATCTTTACCAGCTTTGCATGGCTTTATTTAAACCATTTATTCTATACTCAATAACTGATCCTCTCAATTTCAGTTTTTGATATTTAATAAAAAAAAAAAAACATAATTATGGGTAAATGTCTATCACATCCATTCAAAATTAAATCCACAACAGAATAGCGTGCGAAAAGTCAAGGGGTCTGAATAGTTTATGAATCTGCTGTATGTAAATACATACACAGAAACAGAAACCAACCTCCCACTGTATGACTATCATCTATACACCTGTTTATTCATTTATGTATTAAACCATTCCTTTTTTACCATCAATGATAAAACCCAGGTCCTCAGGGACTTTGTTGATGTAACCCCCACCCTACCAGCTTTTAATTTCATTTCATCTACCATTTATCCTGATTAGATTAGATCATACAGACACAAGTGTGCAGCTTCAATGATTATTTACACTGATCGGCCATAACAATAAAACCACCTCCTTGTTTCTACACATTTTATCAGCTCTACTTACCATATAGAAGCACTTTGTAGTTCTACATTTACTGACTGTAGTCCATCTGTTTCTCTGCATGCTTTGTTAGCCCCCTTTCATGCTGTTCTTCAATGGTCAGGACTCTCCCAGGACCACTACAGAGCAGATATTATTTGGGTGGTGGATCATTCTCAGCACTGACACTGACATGGTGGTAGTGTGTTAGTGTGTGTTGTGCTGGTATGAGTGGATCAATGCTGATGGAGTTAAACACCTCACTGTCCCTGCTGGACTGAGAATAGTCCACCAACCAAAAATATATCCAACCAACAGCGCCCCGTGGGCAGCGTCCTGTGACCACTGATGAAGGTCTAGAAGATGACCAACTCAAACAGCAGCAATTGATGAGTGATCGTCTCTGACTTTACATCTACAAGGTGGACCACCTAGGTAGGAGTGTCAAATAGAGTGGACAGTGAGTGGACACAGTATTTAAAAACTCCAGCAGCACTGCTGTGTCTGATCCACTCATACCAGCACAACACACACTAACACACCACCACCATCTCATTGTCACTGCAGTGCTGAGAATGATCTCCCATGTAAATAAGACCTGCTCTGTGGTGGTCCTGACCATTGAAGAACAAGGTAAAAGGTATGTAGAGAAAAAGATGGACTACAGTCAGTTGTAGAACTACAAATAGTATTAGTATGTTGTTCCTAAGTGAACAGTAAGTGTACATTGTTCCTTTAGGATTGTCTAGATTTCCAGTAAACAATTATAGATCAAGATCAGATATAGATCAGATCTTTTAAATGATCAACCAAAGTCAGTAGTATAAAATAACCATTAGTAGAAAACTGTGTCTGTGAATAACCCTGATGTGAACTCTCTTGGCAAAAGATTGAACTCTTCATTATTTATTAGATTTATTAGAGCATGACAAGAAAGGCTAAGAGAAAAAAGGGGCATTGAAAATAAAAGGGCATTGCAGATTAGGTATTTGCAGTGTCAGTGTGCATAAATAATCTCTGGTTTGTAAAAGAAAGTATGGAAAATAGGCAGGGTACCTTGTTAATAGTTGGCATGTCTGATTAACTAAGCTGACTGAGCATCAAATAAGCAGGAAGTATGTGGCAATCTGCTGATCATATGCTTTTAATGGGGTTTTTAGGTTAATCATTTTATGAGAGTGTTTTGCAACATACCCATAAAACCATTAACTGTCTGTTCAGAAGCAATGATCATTTTACTGTCCTAATCAGATCAGTTTTTAGCTTCTTGAATATGTTTTAGAATAGCTATGGTTATGTTACAAATACCATTGTAATTATTAGGGTATTTTTTAAAACACAATATGTAGCACAGTGTGAGCAAAGCTTAATTCCAGAAAAAGTGAGCCAGTATGTGAAATGCAAATAAAAACAGAAATCAGTGATTTGTAAATTTATGTTCACATTGGCAGCACAACCTTTGGCATTTAATTGTACTACCATTATATATTTTTAACTGTTGGTTTGTCTCCTGACGTATTGTTTGGGTAAGGGGCGTGTTTTTACCCATTGTCTGAATGCTTCTTTTTATACCCAAGGTCCTAGTTTTATGTTGCCCTTTGTCTAAGCTGTTTTAAAGTGTGTTGCAGGCAGCAATTTCAAAATATGTGTATTTACAGAAAAGAAATGTTCTTGATTAGGTAGGAAAATAATTACGACTTTCTGTTTTTATTTGCATTTAAAATATTGTCCCATATTTTTCAGAATTTTAGATTGCACCTTTTACTTCGTTTTGCGAATGAAGTCATAAATTCTGCATACAGTGGCACCTTGAAACTCAACGTCAGTTGGTTCTGGGAGTGGTGTTAAATTTGAAGGCGTTGATTTTTAAGGTATTTTTCCCATAAGGATGTATGGAAAACCTGTTAATGTGTTTCATTAGTGGGGAGAACTTATGAGGAGTAATAATTAAGAGAGGTTTAGAGTTTTTATGTCATAATTTTAATACATTAAGTTACGTTAAGCTTTTTTTAACGTTAAGCATTTTAGATTTTTCAAAAAAAAAGCTGATTCTTACAATTTCTCAAAACCCTGAGCTGTAACACAAGTTTAAAAGCGAAACAGAAGAAAAATCCAGATAAACACAGATATATGTGGAGCTTTCAGAGTGAATTTGACCGTTATTTCTCAAAAATGCAGATTCGTCTCATATTCACACTTTGATAACGTCTTACTGCACCACTCACGCGAAGCGCTGAACAAAGCGGCTGTTCACTGTTAATTTGAAATTAAATAAATCAATTAAAAAAAAAAAGGTGAACACATTGAGTTTAAGGTTAATGTTGAGTATAAGGGTACAAATGTCTCGACGAAAGGCGTTGAGTTTCAAAGATTTTGAGTTTAGGGGACGTTGAGCTACAAGGTACCACTGTAATTGCATAATCTTGATAATAGTTACAAAGGTCCTGGGACCACCTAGTGGACACAAAGCACCCTGGACATGGTGCCAATCCATGACGGTACTTTTAACATGTATTTATTTAATTCCTAACACCAAGGGACAATCAAGTTTCCCCAGTTCACCTCATTGCTCTCTCACACCTAGGGACAATCCACCTTCTGCTATGTTTATGTAAACTGGGAGTAAGCCTATGTACCAGGAGGAAACACACATATTGGTGCTGTAAAGCATCGTCACCATGCCAGTCCACATTAAAAAAAAAGAAGCAATAATTCTCTTTATGCTGTATGATTATGATGAAAGATATTATGATGACAGTAATTCCATTTAAAAGGACGCACGTAGCATTGAAAAGCAGTTTATATTTTTCTAGATTTTCATTAAGTTCATCAGAAAAAATATCTAACCAATGGTGGCATCACCTATGAACCACATTTTCACCACTGACCACACGTTCTTATTCACAATAGGCCGGTGTATTTCCATACCAACCAAGCATGACCTTTAACCTACTTATAATATATATTAGGTGAAGCTTCAGGGTAATTGGTAGTAAAACCTGTTACCATGCCAACCACATGCCGAGTACCACTGTTATACACAGTATATACAGAGGCTAAAGCTAACCACTCTTCACAGTTCTCATTATTCCTCATGGGTATTAACACCCTTTCTTGCCCCCTGGTGGGCAAATCTGTGTAATACAGGAACCTGCCACTGTCTATTGCCATATCTATGCCAATCGTGACAGTGATCTATATCTTGACCAACGTGGCCTACTATACAGTTCTGCCCATCCCTGCAATCTTGGACAGTGATGCAGTAGCTGTGGTGAGTGTCCTTACTTGCCATCACACAATCATTAGTTCACTTGGAAAACACAGTTATGTTTCCAACACATTCTGTTCTTCTTAAATTTCAAGACGTTTGCAGATCAGGTATTTGGGGTGTTTAACTGGACTATCCCGCTTGCTGTTGCCCTCTCCTGCTTTGGTGGATTAAATGCATCTATCCTGGCTGCCTCGAGGTGAGTGACGAGCTGTTTAGGATGAATATTTTGACATGTACTCACCATCATCTTCATGAGTCTGATGTTTCATGTGCATGTCATTATCCAGGCTGTTCTTCGTGGGCTCCAGGGAAGGCCACCTTCCCGACTACCTGTGCATGATTCACGTTAGCCGCTACACTCCCATTCCTGCCCTGCTCTTCAATGTCAGTCACTATTAAACTCCATTGTCATAGTCTGTATGAATGTATTAATAAACACATAGACCTAATCCAAATGTCAGGCCTTCAGAATCAAGGACTCACAGAACAGAGGTGCTTTATTTGAAGTTTACTAAAATGGATCATTGAGTGTAAGGTGCAAATAAACCCTAGACAGGACACATGTCTATTGTATGGTGTTACTCACTCAATAATTTACACAATATTACACCATACGCCTCTATTCCACATACAAGTTTTCAAGAGATGTTAAAAACAAAGCAGCTATAGGATAGATAATAGGAAATTTTGGGAAACTAGATAGTAAACAAAATTGAGAATCGAAGCAGCATGCACAATACCTGCAGCATTACCATGCAATCGTTCAAGAAATTAACACAGAATTAGCATAACTTTTTAGTGTATAAAAAGTACAGTCATGGTACATGCGTTTTGTATAACTTACACAGGAAGCCCCCTATTTGCCAGTCTTATTATTTTTTTCTTGAGTAATTGCTTCATCTGGATTATGGTGGTGATGGTGGTTCCAGAGCCCTTACAGAGCACAATAACCCCAGTGAACACAGGCTGCTAATTTAATGCAGTTTGTTGCTTACTTACCCATTGGTAATAATTTCAAAGGTGGAAAGAAATCATATAACCTAAACTTAACCCCATATGTACACAGAACATGCTAAAATGTACACAAGCAAAGCACTTAACCCAGATCTATCCACACATCTAGTCTATCCATATCTCAAACAGACTAGGGTTTAATACTCCCCTGCATCAAAAGAAGGCTGGACATTTGGATTTGTCCATATAAATAATGAAACAGTGAATGAGTTTGTGTGTTTATATCTAACCATAAGCATCCTCCGGTTTCACTGTCAGTTACCTGTGTCTTCTTGGATTACCATCGTTATGAGTCTGGTATCTGGGAACATATTGACACTTTAGTAATAGTTTCTTGTTGTGTTGGCAGGGTGCCATGGCACTAGTGTACCTGTGTGTGGAGGACATTTTTAAACTGATTAACTACTACAGCTTCAGCTACTGGTTCTTTGTGGGTCTGTCTATCCTGGGACAGCTTTACCTGCGATGGAAACAGCCAGACAGACCACGACCTCTGAAGGTATAAAACTTTTGGACCTTGATGTCTTTCTGTTGGATTATACTAGGGTACTCTGCTCTTAGTTGCCAGTTTATTAGAGCCCCCATTTATGTACAATCCGTGGCTGTTTCTTATAACCTGGCAGCGTTCGATTCCAGACACAGCCTGCTCATCTGATCCATGACTGTTCTAAATTTTATCTGGCCAGAGGTGGTGTTATGATGGTCCCTTTTTTCTTAGCAATCTATAAAAGACATCTATTCAGTAGGTATGGTATATAATACCTGAAAAATGATATTGAGTGCAACTGGCAACTGAATGTCCAACCCTTAAAAAATGTTTGAATTATTAAATGTAATGACTGTATATTTGTATAGTTTTGTAATTCTCTTCCTGTCTTTTACAGCTCAGTCTTATCTTCCCAATCATCTTTTGCCTTTGCACTATCTTCCTCGTGGTGGTCCCACTCTACAGTGACACCATCAACTCCTTGATAGGCATTGGAATCGCCCTATCAGGCGTACCCGTCTACTTTCTGTGCTGTTATACCCCAGCTTCCCGAAGGCCACTGTGGCTTCGAAAATTTATAGGTGAGGGAAAATTGTTTTTAAGAGCTGTTTTTGTAAACAACTTAAATTATGTTTTCTATATAAATGTATTCTTTTATATTTTTCAGCATCATCTGGTTTGCTGATTCAGAAGGTGTGCTACTGTGTACTTACTGAGATGGACGTTAGTGAAGAGAAAAATGAGTAAAAAAAAAGGGATACGCTCGCAATCGGAAATATTCAACCCCCTCAGCTTGAAAGGATTAAGGTGATGTGTATAAAACTGAATGAAAATATACTACAAGATGTCTAAGTAAACAAAGAGTCAATATTTATTAATACATACAATCAATTTTAAAATGTCTGCCTCAGCTTTTGTAACAGCTCCTTAGTTTTCACCATGGCTGTAATACCCCTTGAACACAAATATGGGTGGTGTTTATATAACACATTACAAATGAAGCGGTTTTTGAGTTCCCAATGGTTTAATCATGTTGGAACCCAACCTAGGGTTTTACAGACTAGCAGTAGGTTTTAATATCAGTAATATGATGTAAGGGGTGAATAGCAGGATCCTCTGTTACTACTGCTGTCACAATTACTCTTTAAATTACTACATCATTCATTT
The DNA here is from genome assembly GCF_030014385.1 of Trichomycterus rosablanca. Taxonomy (NCBI): domain Eukaryota; kingdom Metazoa; phylum Chordata; class Actinopteri; order Siluriformes; family Trichomycteridae; genus Trichomycterus; species Trichomycterus rosablanca. The sequence continues at coordinate 33,660,217 of NC_085991.1, read as the reverse complement.
GCTGCATCATTCAACTCTTAAAGACATGGGGGATTGAATATTTATCACAACTGTACAACTAATAACAGCTAACAAAATAGAAGATTACACCAAGACTCATGACTATGAACACACAACACCCGGATATGTGACATAACAAGCGTTCATATTTACACAGATTCCTACAGGACTATTTAAACATGATACAAATGTAAAGCTAATTTCCTATTGCAAATACTGTGTGTTCATTTCTTTACTAGAGAGGTATCCATGTTTCCCTGCATGGTCATGGCCTGAATTGTACTCTTGTCTAGATGATTTGTAATGAAAATGAAACCGTTCCTGCTGAATATGCGCAAGTAATGGAAAACCTGACTTTTGTATTTAAAAAGGGCAGTTCCTAAAGACCAAAGGTGTTTGGACTGCCAAAACATTAGCACTGACAGCACTAGAATTATTTAAAAAAATAGTGTGGAACAAGAAAGTTCATATATTTTCATATTCTATACAATTTTTGATGTGCTTATTTAGACGAAAATTAACATCGAACAAAAAAAGGCTGTTTATAATTGAATAATTTTCAATTATATATAATTTTTTTTACATAAGTGACAATATATGGCTTGAGAAAAGCTTTTGTTATCATATAAGATATTTTAATATGAAAGAATCATACAGGATGTCCCAAAAGTGACACACAGCAGAAAGAGAACAGATAGGATTTTGTGTCTCAGGATCACTTCTACCATTGCAGGTTATTTGAGGTAGCAGGTAGCAGTTTGGATCTTTTATGCAGCAGTAAACAGATTCCTTTTTAATTAACATTTAATAATTAAAACCCTGTTTGATACATCACATTGATGACACAAAGTACACATTAAAGAAAAAATATAATGAGCCAACCTGCAACACTGGGAGTAAAGACACCCTAGAGAGGCACAACACACTCACCCTTTCACTTACTCACTTAGACCTAAGGGCAGTTTAAAGTAGCCAATCTACACAGATCAGCCATAACATCAAAACCACCTCCTTATTTCTTCACTCACTGTCCATTTTATCAACTCCACTTACCATATAGGAGCACTTTGTAATTGTACAATTACTGACTGTAGTCTGTTTCTCTACATAAATTTTTAGCCTGCTTTCACCCTGTTCTTCAAATGGTCAGGACCCCCACAGGACCACTACAGAGTAGGTATTATTTGGGTGGTGGATCATTCTCAGCACTGCAGTGACACTGACATGGTGGTGGTGTGTTAGTGTGTGTTGTGCTGGTATGAGTGGATCAGACACAGCAGTGCTGCTGGAGTTTTTAAATACCGTGTCCACTCACGGTCCACTCTTTTAGACACTGCTATCTAGTTTGTCCACCTTGTAGATGTAAAGTCAGAGACGATCGCTTATCTATTGCTGCTGTTTGAGTTGGTCATCTTCAGGACCTTCATCAGTGGTCACAGGATGCTGCCCACAGGTCACTGTTGGCTGGATATTTTGGTTAGTGTTTAAAAACTCTATCACTCATACCAGCACAACACACACTAACACACCACCACCATGTCAGTGTCACTGCAGTGCTGAGAATGACCCACCACCCAAATAATACCTGCTCTGTAGTGGTCCTGGGAGAGTCCTGACCATTGAAGAACAGCATGAAAGGAGGCTAACAAAGCATGCAGAGAAACAAATGGACTACAGTCAGTAATTGTAGAACTACAAAATGCTTCTATATGGTAAGTGAAGCTGATAACATGGACAATGTGTGTAGAAACAAGGAGGGTGGTTTTAATGTTATGGCTGATTGGTGTATCTTATGCATGGACCAAAACCAGAATACAGTAGCATGCCTGCTGTGGTTTCTTTCCACCTGTCAGAAACATCCAAAATGTGTACATCTGCTACCCTAACTTGATGCATGATAAGTGTGTGTCGCCTTGTTCTGAAATGGCACCCTGTCCAGTGTGTATTTCTGTGTTCTCTGGTGGTGCGAGACCCACCATGACAATGACTGGGATAAAATGGTTGGTTAAAGTTTAAATGAATTCATAAAAACACAGGTACTAAGGATATTGATGTAGGCTGATGTGTGCCGATTGTTTCAGTAATTTCGTTTTTTTGGGACACCCTGTATATCTGCATTACATCTTATAAAAAATTAGTTAAGTTATATTTTCAAGATTTTTTTTATTTAGAACCAATGTAAGTATTGGAATAATTTGGTCATTTAAGAAAGTTTTAGTCCCATTATAAGAAATGGGGCTGAAAATATAACTGTAACTGAGATGTAAGATATTTAATTATGTATGAGAACATGAGCACTGTCATAATGAAACAATATGGTCTGTACTGAGGTTTCAGTTTTTGCGTAATATGAAGTGTATTTATGTACAATGCAAAATAAAAAAGATATCTTATTAAAACTGTTTAAGTTTTTACTTTCGTATTAGTCAACCAAACAAGAATCAGCTCTGGACTTTCTTCTTTAATTACAATACCTTTAACAACGATTACACTGTGTGCCTCAGCACTCTTTTTTTCTCCTCAGTATTACTTAAATAGTCCTTTAATAAATATATACAAACTAGTCTAAAAACTATCTACCTGGTAGTTACTTTTTAGCCAATTGTCTCCTCCCATGGCCTCTTCTTCCCACCCTTTTGCTGCTGTACTTGTTTAGGGTTGGTGGATTTTCCTGTTGACATAGATGCTGCTGACTGCTGCAGAGGATTGTGGGCAAATGTCTGCCTTAGTGGACCTGAAAGACATATGTATTAAAACTTTAACTTAACTGAATTATTTTACAGTTTGCTTTTTAACATCTGCTAAATGAAAAGCATACAAACAGCAAGTTAAATTAGTGGTCCCCAACCACCGGGTCATTTATTGCCAGGCTGCACAGAAAGAATAAATAATTAGAGCTCACTAGAAGAGCAATTACATTTCCAAAACTCTTAGGGTGTTACCATCCCTTATCACCACTAGGTGGGAGCAGCGTGTCGTTGCAGCGAAAAAAAGCTTAGGATTCACATTTATTTTCCATTCTATAAGTATTCTATTTTAAATCCCCCCGCCGGTCAGTGACATTATACCAAAGTATATGGAAAAGTGGCCTTGCCAGTCTAAGGAAAAAAAGAAAACCCAAAGTGACACCTTTAACATGTCAAGTTTTACATCACCATTGACTTGGAGGCTGCCGTACAAGAAATAAGCCCAGACTTTAAAATGTACACCCTAAAGGTTAACTAAATGTTGTTGCTGATTACATTAGCAAAGAAAAGACTTCTAGAGGAGAGTTCTGTAATCAGATGAAACAGATAGTGGTGGTGGTACTACAGGGCATTACAGTTTTCTGGTTATTTGAACTTGTGCATTGCAGAAAGTGAATGAAATATATCCTTACATTATTCAGTGCAGCCTTAAATAAATAGCCATGAAAGTAAATGTTGACAGATGTCGTTGTGTTAAGCTCAACAATGACCAAAAACACATCAAAATTGGGTTTTAAATGTCTCAGTCAAGCTAAAATTAGGCTTTAGGAATGGTCGACCCAATCATAAACTCAATCATATTAATAATACAAAGACTGCACTCAAATGTTTGTGCCAGAACATAAACAAAGTTGGTTGCACTACACCAAACTAAGAGGTTCTAAGAACTAAAGTTGTGTCAAAAGCTTGTTGATGCCTATCAAAATAAGTGACTGCAGTAAAAAAAAGAAGAGCTTACAGATGTAAATATTAGCTTGTCCCAATTATTTTTAGTACACATATTAGGTGCATAAAGGTCTACCTTTAGCTGCAATGTCCAGATGGTTATTAATCCTCCTCTCTCTCTCCTGTAGCTGGTGTGCCAACTGGGCGTTCTTCCAACCTACGATAAACATGTTGAATTAATATGGTTTTATAAGAGATTGTGCAGCACAATGTTAGTACATATCAGCCTAGAAGAACAGTACAGTAAACCAGACCAATAGTCAGCAATGTTTTTAACAACAGAGGTCAAAAGGTCAGGGGAGCTGCAAAAATGCATTAATATATAATAACAGAAGGTTACTATTATTATAATATATACAAGGGATCTTCCAAAAGTTTCCGCACTGTTATACAGTGGTGTTCAAAAAAATAGCAGTGATTTTAAAAAAGCGAATAAAGCACAAAATCATTATAATAACTTTTATTTCCATAAATGCAAATGCACTGAAAATACTACACATTCAATTCTAAATCAAAACATTAACAAAATTTTGTCAGTTTGTGTCAATCCTTTACAGAAAATTAAGAAAAATGAATATTAGGCTGTTCAAAATAATAGCAGTGCCAGCATTTTTCTTTAAAAACTCAAAAAATGTATCTATAACATGAAAATTTTTTTGAGGTTTCACTTTACTTTAAATTACTGAACTAATATTTAGTGGCAGAACAATTGTTTCCGAGATCTGTGTTGCATGGTGTCGACCAACTGGCACCTCTGAACAGGTATTCCAGTCCAGGATGATTACACTACATTCCACAGTTCTTCTGCAATTTTGGGTTTTGCCTCAAAAAAACACGTTTCAGATATCAGCGCACAAGTTCTCTCTGGGATTGAAGTCAGGGGATTGGGCTGGTCACTCTATTACCTCAATCTTGTTGGTCTGTAACCAAGATGTTTTGGGTCATTGTCATGTTAAAACACCCATTTTAAGGACATTTCTTCTTCGACATAGGGCAACATGATCTCCTCAAGTATTCTGATATATTCAAACTGATCCATGATCCCTCGTATGTGATAAATAGGCGTAACACCATGGTATGATAACTGTCTTCACAGACATGATTACTGTCTTCACAGTGCACTCTGGCTTGAATTCAGTGCTCAGGGGTTGTCTGACATACTGTCTACGGCCACTAGACCCAAATAGAACAATTTTGCTTTCACCAGTCCACAAAATGTTCAGCCATTTCTCTTTGGACCAGTCAATGTGTTCATTGGGAAATGTTAACCCATTCAGGACACGTCTGTTTCTTAACAACGGGACTTTGCAAGGAGTTCTTGCTGGTAAATTGGCTTCACCTAATCATCTTCTGTACTCACTGGTAAATTTAGATGTTCCTTGATCTTTCTGGAGGTGATTATTGACTAAGTATTTGCTATTTGGGCTAATCTTCGATCCAATTGAACAGTAGTTCCACGCTTCCTTCCGTATCTTTCAGGTTTTGGTTGTCACTTCAAGGCATTTGAGATCATTTTACCTGAGCAGCCTATCGTTGCTGCACTTCTCTGTATGTTTTTTCTCTCTACAATCAACTTTTTAATCAAAGTACGTTGTTCATCAGAACAATGTCTGGAACAACCCATTTTACCCAGTATTTCAAAAGGAAATGTGCTATGACCAACCTGTGCAACATTTGCGACCCTCCTACCTTAAATAAGGGCCAAAACTGACACCCGTTCTTCTGCAGAATGAATTACTTCACCAATTGAACTCCTCACTGCTATTATTTTGAACAACCCCCTTTCAATTAATGCTTCGATTACTCAGAATGAGCGGGATGCATGTCCTAATTGTTGGGTTTGTTTTGTTTTCATTACTCTACTACACTTTCAAGTCAATTTTTTGCTATGTAGAAATAGCATTTCTACTAAAAACAGTGATTTATCAGGTTAATGGTGTTGGACTGCTATTATTTTGAACACTACTGTATTTTCATTGGAAGCTGTAAGGGTGGTAATAGGTCATGTCTGAGAGACTTACAGAGAGCTTACAGTCCGGATTTAGTGCCATCTGATATCTACTTTTTGAACCCCTCAAAGAAGCTTTAAGGGGAAGAAGATTTTTATGTGATGATAATGTGAAAGTAGCGATGCATCAGTGGCTACACACTCAACTAAAAAAATTTTTTTGCTGAAGGCATTAAAAGGTTGGCACGACGCTGGGAAAAATTCATCGGAAGGCAACTATGTAGAAAAGTGATGTCATTTGTTTTTACAATTCTTAATAAATAGATTTAAAAAAAATGTCATCTGCCCCAATTTGAAGAAGCGGTGATATGTTTGCATACACAATGTCAATAAATGTAATTAGTTTAATGTCCACATTTTAAGCTTTGTATATTTATTTTTTAAATGTGTAATATTAATTTCTTATTATTAATTAAACTTCTAACCTCTTAGAAGGTAGGGTATATTAAAAATCAATGCCTGAATACCTGTTTGATATATTAAAACATTGCCCTCATCTAAAGAGCACGTGGTCTCACCAAATCATGGCCGAGTTGCAGTCATTACACTCATCTAAACAGCAAGTGAGAAATTACATTAAAGATGGATGCTGTTTTGTACATTCATTGTACATCTAAAGACTTGTGGAAACTTTTTGAAGAACCCTCGTAATATAATAATATATAAGAGAACAGAAGACATCTGTCATTGCCCCAATTTGAAGAAGCGGTGATATGTTTGCATACACAATGTCAATAAATGTAATATTAGTTGAATGTCCACATTTTAAGCTTTGTATATTATTTTTTAAATGTGTAATATTAATTTTATACCTTACATAACCATTTTTCGGCACCCAGTGAGCACTGTGACGCAAATGCACAGTTTTCTAAGCTCTACTTTGTCTAAAACACTGACTCCAGCAGAAACTGTTGTGTTGACTTCAAAGAAAAAAGTGGTTTTGAACAGAAATGGTCAACTTGCCCCTCTTAGAAGGTAGGGTATATTAAAAATCAATGCCTGAATACCTGTTTGATATATTAAAACATTGCCCTCATCTAAAGAGCATGCGGTCTCACCAAATCATGGCTGAGTTGCAGTCATTACACTCATCTAAACAGCAACTGAGAAATTACATTAAAGATGGATGCTGTTTTGTACATTCACTGTACATCTAAAGACTTGTGGAAACCTTATGCCAAGATGCAATGAAGCTGTTCGGTGCAGATTGTTGCCCAACAGCATCCATCCATAATGTACTGACACGCACAGGAACATACAGGAATAAAAGTGGAAGTAAAATTAAGCAATAAACTCAACAAATTGCACCGTGCAATACCATACCTTTTCGAACACTTTCAATGAGGCCCTCATTGGGAGGCAAGGCTGAGGGGGCGTGTGTGATGCGCAGTGGTATATTAAGCTTACTCCTCACTGCTGGATGCCTCAGCAGGGCAACCTGACCCAGCGAGAAGAGGTTTGAGGTCATCCAATATGTAAAGATGGCCTAGGGGAAAAAAACAGGCACAAGTTACAACCACAAGAGTCAGAAGATGAAGAACAAAAATAGTAAAACTAGTTTAAAAAGAGACTGACCGTGGGAAAATTAATGGTCATTGGTAAAATAACAAATGGCATAATTCTGAAAACAGTCTTCATTGCTTTTAGATTAGGGTTGTCTACTCCAGACTCTGCTCCCAACTAAAATATGGAAAAGTGGTACAGTTTAATATTAAATGATTGCAACACATTAATACTTAGCGTTATCAGTTCTGCTTGATTATATCTGAACAGCAAAGGGCTAAGTATACCTCCAAGATGGCAAACATAGTCCCTGTGACTGCAAGTGGAAGAATAAAATATGGATCTGCTGCTGTTAAATCTGCAAACCACCACAATCCACCAGTCTGCATACTGGGTACGGGGGCATAAGACATTTTACGCAGAGCAATGAAGAACGAGATAAAGATCGGTGCCTGAAAAGAAAAATGAGACATTTAGTGGTGGCCAAACTTTTTACAGTTCTGTACAATCTGTTGCATTAAAGATCCATGTACTCCATTTAGCACTGTACACATGCAAATAAAGGTGCTCATAGGGCCATTATGCATAATATACATATTATTATAATTATCTTAATGAACGACAATGACCCAAAGCATACCTCCATATAAACAAAACAATGACTTCACCAGAAAAAGATCTGAAATGGCCCAGCCAGAGCCCAGAGCTGAATGCGATTGAAAATCTGTGGGTGATCTGGAGAGCTGTGATCAGGGGATGCTCTCACAATCTGACAGATTTGGATTACTTTTACAAGGAAGCGTGGACAAATATTGTAAAGTCAAGATGTGCCATGCTAATGAACTCCAACCCAAAAAGACTACCCCCCCCCCCCCCCCCCCCATATTGCTTTTTAATTGAACTGTACAGATAAGTCATGTTATAGATGGAAAAAGTTCTGAAATTGCTCAACTTGGCATTGTAAGAGGGGTGTGTAGACTTTGTATATCCACTGTGGGTACCAATGTGGTGTTGTATTTAACAGTTTTAAAGCTTCTTAGTACTACTGCTCATAATGGCATATGTTGTCACTGGATGTTTGAAAAGGCAAGTCAGTTTTGGGGTGGGGGGTAATGGTGTGGCAGTTTTGGAGAGTTTCAACTCTGCTGTTCAGCTGACCAGAACAGTTTGTGTCTAACAGTTAAAAGAATTTTTATAAGTTCAGTTCAGTTTTATATGAACACTACCATACTAGGAGTATACCAATTTAGTACCTAGTAGTGTAACTACACTCACAAACCAACGCTGGTGTATACCTGCTCAATCATGTACCTGTGTAATCTTGTATGTAAACACCTATTTAATAACTTAATGCACAGAATTGTAGAGACATGAGACTTTAATCAGAATTGGGAAAATTGCTATCTGAGTGACTATGAATGTGGATGTTAAGTATTTTAGCAACTTCTGCTGATCTGGAATTTTCATGCACAACTCATCTGCATGTGAACGTAAAAAACTAGAATCATCAAAACAGATTAAGGCCAATATTCAGCTGTCCAGTTTTGCTGTGCCTGTGCCCACTCTGGTTTCTGATTCCTGTTCCTGGCTGTGAGCTCTAACTCAGATAATCTTTTCCCCCATTCTGATGTTTGGTCTGAATATTAATTCTTTAGCTACTTCTGTATAAAGAAAAAACAGTTTATCTTCTAAGTAGTAGTGCATTGGATATTCATTACATTATTTTATTCTCTTAATGCACAAGGTAGATTTGATTACCCAGTTCTTCATGTTGCGTGTTTCTGAATGTAGGAGCATGTCTGCTCTGATATAAGAGTACAACAAAAAGTCTAATGTAAAGTCTCTAGTAAAACTGACTTAAAACAAGATTCCATTTAGTTAGATTAACATTGTTTCAATGTCCAGTTTCAATGGTCAGTGAAGGGAAACGACTCTAGCAAAGATATGCAACAACAAACAGCATTATAAGCTTAACATTGTGAATTAGGTTAAAAATCTGGCAGTTTTGAAACACAGATTTTAAAGATCTACATATAGCAACATTAAAGAGGGCTACTGATTTAGTTAGTGCAGGTGTGGCCTGAATATATAGTGATAGTGCAGTAGTGCAGGACCCGTGAGACTGTTTGACGAATGCATGTTTTTGTGCAGTAAAGAAGCAATAAAATAGTTTACATCTTAAAATTCTTTAATCTAGCATTAGTAGTTGGGCACATCAGTATAAGAAACAGACAGATCTTATATTAATTCAAATAATAATTGAAATGTGAAAGCATTCATTCTCTGAGCACATGAAGGTTTTCTCACTGACCTGGACCAAGGGCACTAGAAATCCACGAAGGGGATTTACATCATGCTTCTTCTGGAACATCATCATGTCAGAATATGCCTTTGAGACTGAAAGACAGACAAGTGCGAAAAGTTTAAAATGCAACAAATAAGTGCAAAAAACATTTAAATTAAATATAAACATGGGTAAAACATGTTACTTTGATTGACAAGATTCATCAGTTCAAGTCTGTAATGTCAAACACAGTCATGGACAATTTAGTATCTCCAATTCACCTCACTTGCATTTTTTTGTCATGTGGGAGGAAACTGGAGCTCCCGAAGAAAACCCACACAGACACGGGGAGAACATGCAAACTTCACACAAAAAGGACCTGGATTCCTGCTGGGAATCGAACCCATGACCTTACACATCAAGAATGTAAGGTGCAGTAAAATGACTTTGATGGTTCCATTTGTTAGCATACAAAGATGGCATTTAGCAGCTGCTTTTTATGTGACTGAATATAATGCAAGCAATTGAGAGTTAAGGGCATTGCTCAGGGTCCAATCATTGGCAACTTGAAGGTGGTGGGGCTTGAACTACCAACTGTCTGATCACTAGTCCAGAACCTTAGCCACTGAGCTACCACTGCCACTGTATATAGACTAAAAGGGTAGCGGAGATGTGAATCAAGCCACTAAAAAGGTAAAAAAAAACAAAAAAACAATAAAAGGTGTTGAGATAATAAAATACCAACAGTCAAACTTGTTGCCACTCTGCTTGGCCTCATTCATGCGACTGGTGAGCTTGGTCATCTCTGGCATGACGTTGTTTAGCTTGGCTGCCTCTCTCTGGCCCTTTACAATGACTGGGAACACTGCACAGCGAGCTATGATGGTACCTGCATATCAGACATAAACCTTGAACCAGTTAGCACTGACAGCATCCATTCAGTTAATACATATTAAGTTAAACACATTATAAATATCAAAAGTACCAAAAGCATAAAATATCAATTGTCAATGACCTGCAAAAAAAATTAAAACATTGAAAAGTCTTACCTACAACTATAGCGCTCCACCATGGCATCCCAATGCTGACATGCATGAACTCCAATAGGTTCTGAATCAGACCTACAGGTGTATAGCTGCCCAGTCCCAACTCTGAAAGACTGACTTCTGTTGCTGCCTCTTGCAGGACATCCATTGCCAAGACAGGAGCCTCAGTCACTTGTTCTGTGACTGGCTGTATGACTACCGGAGAAGGATCATGGACAGGGGTCGATTCTGCAGCAGATAAAGGAGCAGATTCTGTAGCAGATTCAGAAGCAGATAGAACGTTAGCATATTCTGGAGAGGATTCGGCAACAGACAGAGGAGCAGTTTCTAAAGGAGATTCAGCAGCAAATACTGAAGCAGATTCTGGAGCTGACAGAGAAGCAGAAGAATATTCCAGAGGAGATTCAGAACAAGTTAGTGAAGAAGATTCTGGAGTAGTTAGAGAAGCAGAAGAATATCCCAGAGGACATTCAGCACATGTTAGTGAATCAGATTCTGATGCAGACAAAGAAGCAGAAGAATACTCCACACAACATGCTGAAGCAGATTCTGAAGAAGCTAGAGATGCAGAAGAATGCTCCACACAACATTCTGAAGCTGGTTCTGGACCAGATAGAGAAGTGGAAGAATATTCAAGAAGAGGAGATTCAGCACAAGATACTGAAACAGCTTCTGAAGCAGCTTCTGAAGCAGCATTTGGAATACCTGCTGATGAATTGATAATGGGTACTGTTTCACTCGCTGAAGAAGGTACTGCATCTGTAGTCTAGAAACAAAAAGAATGGGAAGCAGGTTAATACAGAAAGACATTGATCCAATATTTACACTGTCTGCATCTGATTTTGTATGTAGTTCACAAGTCATTCTATACTAAAAGAGTTTTGCTCATGCGACCATCACAAAGCTCTTGAGGGATCCATTGGTAATACCAGAGATGTATGGTAATGAAGTCAAGACCAGTTAAGCACACACTTTTACACCGATCAGCCATAACATTAAAATCACCTCCTTGTTTCTACACTCACTGTCCATTTTATCAGCTCCATTTATAGGAGAACTTTGTAGTTCTACAATTACTGACTGTAGTCCATCTGTTTCTCTGCATGTTTTGTTAGCCCCCTTTCATGCTGTTCTTCAATGGTCAGGACTGTCCCAGGACCACTAAAAAGTAGGTATTATTTGGGTGGTGGGTCATTCTCAGCACTGCAGCGACACTGACATGGTGGTGGTGTGTTAGTGTGTGTTGTGCTGGTATAAGTGGTATAATGTTGATGGACACTGCTGGACTGAGAATAGTCCACCAACCAAAAACATCCAGCCAACAGCCCTGTGGGCAGCGTCCTGTGACAACTGATGACGGTCTAGAAGATGACCAACTCAAACAGCAGCAATAGATGAGTGATCGTCTCTGACTTTACATCTACAATGTAGGAGTGTCTAATAGAGTGAACAGTGAGTGAAAAGGTATTCAAAAACTCACTGCTGTGTCTGATCCACTCATACCAGCACAGCACACACTAACACACCACCACCATGTCAGTGTCACTGCAGTGCGGAGAATGATCAACCACCTAAATAATACCTTCGGCTTTTCTGAATATGGTGTTTTTTGATGTATAAGAACACTAAATATTTAAAGTAACAACAGACCATGGATAAAACAAGCACCACACAGGGCTAAGCACAAAACATTTATCATATTTTCATAAGTTCATAAGTAACATACCTGTGAGCTGTTATGTCGAACTGCCATGGCACTGACCAAGAATACCCGTCCATTGTTATGACATCCCAATAGAGCCTGGACCAAAGAACCTCTGCTTCCTTTGACCAACTGAACATATGATTTCTGCACAACATACTAATAAAGAAATAAGAAGATAAAAGAAAAAAGGACATTAATGCGGTTCATGTGGCAATCCACATGTTATAAACCTTTATTATTAAAAGTAATATAAATAATACATTTATTAGATAGCAATGCTTAATAATAAACAAACCCTAAAATATTCATGACAGGAAATCTTGGGCAGCATCAAATCCCTACAGTTATCAAGCATCCAGTTTTTCACTTCCCTCAAATTATCCCAATCCTTCACAGTAGCACCACACAAACACCAGAATTTGAACTTAATATGTAACATAAGTGAGTTGCAATTTTTTCCAGAAATTTTTTGCATACCCTACACAAACATGCCATTAGCACTATATACATTTCTAGGAAAGGTTGCTTATAGCATAGTTTCAGGGTCCCTGGAACTTGGATGCACCCCTTGCCTCTAGTTACTTTGCCATGTTATCTCAATGTCAGTTTTTCCTCCATCTCCACAAAAAATGTCAGCTGTTAAATCCCTTTTTGACTGCTTTGCAAATGGTTGGTGGAAGGATGCTAGGAGATCCATAGCAACAGGATCACCATTTGCATTAAATCTGTCCAAACACCATCTTTTTTGTTATTCATTTCATTTTTTTTGTAATTGTTGCATATGCAATTTAAACTCTTATTTGAAACTCAGTTACTTAAAACGTTACTATGAAGTCTTATATATAAAAGTGCCAATAGACAGAGAGCTATTACATAGCTGGAACTGATACATGACAATTACATCAATACATTGTTAATTATCCAGCTGTGTTTGTAATAATCAGTGATATTCTTTAAGCTTTTTATATTCTATTTAATTTATTTGTATCATCAGCTATAGGCAACGAAATGTCACAATTATTGAATCAAGATGCTGTTTGCCTAGACATCTAAACCACATTGTCAGTAAATTGGTGAGTACAGTGTCAAAACGGTGTTGGTGTAATACTTTCTTTACTTTGTTGTAGCATTTAAGTCAAAATCACAGTAAACTGTATAAAATCAACTGTATTCAAACAAAGCATGCTGAAAACATGCCGAATTCGTAATGTACTGCACTTAAGTAAATTTAAACCTAGTGTTTTGTAACCTTTTGGCAATTACTATGCATTTTCAAATGAGCCATTTTTACTTTTTACACAGCAATTTACTAACATTCAGCTAGCTTCCCAAACAGCATCTGTGTTGGTTAAACAAGTGTTTAGATCATACTGATAAAAACGAGATCTTACTGTTGTTTTTCTTATTCTGCAAATCCAGTGCGTTTAGGAAAAAATCCACAAATATGAATTGTATGAGCAGGATTGATTAATACGTGCTTGGTGCTTAGCGGATAAAAAGACAGAATTCCTGGACATATGATGACCATCCAGGGTGATACACCACTTTCCCAAGCCCAATAAATATGTGTACATAACACACCTACTGAATACATCTATAGTTAACTCAACAGAACGCACAACATTAGCTGAAGTAAAAACAGCGCCCAAATGACCATGTTGTACACTAGCAAGGTCGTAAAAGTCACCATATGTTA